>NC_142934.1:99439995-99452495 GCF_046866305.1 Octopus bimaculoides | reverse complement strand
GTGTGTGTGTGAGTGCGTGTGTGTGGGGGTGCGTGTGTGTTTGTGTGTGTGTTTGTGTGTGTGTGTGTGTGTATGTGTGTGTGTGTGTGTGTGTATGTGTGTGTGTGCCTCTAGGCAATTGCATGCATTTATTTCGTTTATTTTATTTGCAAGGGAAGTTTTCACAGATTTTTACGAGGCAAATATAAAAAAGAACTAACTGCAGTGCCCTTTGATGAGATGCAGAAAGTATTCTACTTAATGTTTTCCCTCCGAAACTTCAAAACTCACTTGAAATGCAGACATGCCCAGTGAAAAATGCTTTTAATTTCAAAATCAGTTCAAAGAATTTCCATTTCTTTATAAAAGAGATTGGAATTAAATTTAGGTTTTAATAACTTCTGTTGTGAGAATGTGTAGCCATTTTAGTATCGTTAAAAAGAAAAAAAAAAACTATGCTATTCAAGCACAGCAATAAATTCATCTTATCCTAGTCCGTACTCACGAAAGAAATATCACTTCGGTCGGTTTTTTTTATATATATTTTTTAATCTAATTGTTATACGGTTTTTCTTTAATACTCGTTCTTGTTGAAAATTCCTAATGAGGCTTTGCTAAAGGTCTTTTATGATACACACCATGTTTAAGAGATTAAAAGATAAAACACTATGCGAAAAACAGTCATATTAAGATTCTGTATAAAATCAAATGGTAATGTGTTGATGAGCCGTGAAGAGAGGAATTATGTAACATTTTATCGGAAATTACAGAATTCTATCAAAATTTGGAGAAATATTAACTTCTAATTCGACTGGAATCTACTAAACAAACAACCAAGGCTTAAGTCTTAAAAATCCAAGGTTGGTTTTACTGTTGCTGCTGATATTGTCGTTATTATTATTATTATTATTATTATTAATAAGACCTTGAGCTAACAGAATATCGTTAGCGCGCCGCCGGACGGGATGCTTTGTGGCATTCTGTCCTGCTTTGTGCTTTGAGTTCAAATTCCACCGAGATCGACTTAGCCTTACTTCCTTGCGGTGTCGATAAATTAAGTACCAGTCAACCATTGGGGTCGATGGGATCGACTAAACCATCTCCCAAAATTGCAGAATTTGTACTTATGGTACAAAACATCGTTGCTGTTGTGGTTGTTGTTGCTGTTGTTGTTTATATTATTTTTCGATTTATTATTTGGTAAAATCCTTACACAGATCGACAAAATGCTTGCCATTATATATTCCGGTTCTTTATACTCGGAGTTCAAATTTCGTAGTGATCATTTTTGCCTTTGATCCCTCTGAGGTCGATAGAACATGTTACCAGTCAAGGACTGGGGTTCATTGTATCACCGAGCCCTTCCCTCTCAAAATTGGAACACTTGTGCCTAAATAAGAAACAATTATTTGTTCCAGTTCTTTAACTTTTTATTTCAAAATACCACCAAAGTCAACTTTGATTACATTCTTTAGAGATGGATAAAATAAAGTATCAGTCAAGCATTGCAGCTGATTCAGTCGAGTAAACTTTCACTTCAAATTTCTGATTTTCTGGTTAGCTTGGAAATTATTATAAGAATGAATGTATTATTTGGAGTATCGAATCCAAAGGGAGTGAATTGACAGAATCAGTAGAGCGTCGGCATTTTTTCTTGTTCATTATGTTCTGAATTTAAATTCTGTCGAGGTCAGTTTTTCCCTTCATTTTTCGTGGTCAACAAGACATAGAACCTGTCAAGCACTAGATTCGATTATAGCGACTAATCTCTGCTGATAACTGCTCACCTTGTGGCTAAATGATAAACCTTATTTGGAGATTTGTAAAGAAGGAATTGCCAAAATAGAGAAAATATCTAGCATTTAGTTACGTGTCTTTATATTATGAATTCAAACCTGACCAAAATTACTTTGTATTTTATCTTTCAGTGTCAATAAAATGAAAGTCAAAAACTGTTTTAAGTAAAGATAGTTATTTTCCATCCGTACTTCCTTCCTTCTTTATACCTTCAGCTCAAGATGGAGACGAAGGGCAGCCGTCAACTATACGTGTTAAGAGGGAAGAGCTCGATTATACAATCAAACTATTCGTGTTAAGTATTTTAAACTAATTGGTACCCTTCCTTCTCCACATCTTAACACAGCGATTTCTTCTGGTGAGAAGTAGAGAAAGTAAGAGGAAAAGAGTATTGATCACAGCGGGTTTCAAACTCAGGGAACTGAGAATCCGGAGCGAATACCATACTACATTCTAACCGATGCTCCAACCACTACGCCATCTCACCTACATTTTGTTTATAGACATCTCTTAAAATGTATGATGTTCAGCCTATGTTAGAAATCATTACTGGAATGAATGACTCTGTTGTAAGCACTGTTCTGTATATGTTGTACTTGACAACTGCCTTGTTTTATGTTTCAGTCGGAAGAAGAAAAGAGACGATTATGATGTTATACAGAGCCGCCGTAACTGGTGGAGGCAAATGGAAAAATAAACCGTAAATAATAAAAGAGAAAGGGGAATCCAAACTGTAACTAAGAGGTTGGTACAATAGGAATTGGTATATCAAGACACTGATACTGGAAGCCTGGTCTGAACGCCACCACAATAACCAACAACATCAACATCACCACATGTACCATACGCGCCACTACCGCCACTAAATGTGCCTAAGAGACAGATGGCGAAGTAATTCCTTGGCTTTAGTCTTAGTTCATCTGGATCCTCATTGAGCATCGGGTAACGGGTGATCTTCAGTTATTACAGTACCAGAACCGGCCCAGAGACCATTCCCAGGCCAGACCCGTGTTTACCAGATTCTTCTCTATGGTTCTCAACAAGGTTTTGACAAGTTTGAATCTACTACCGAAAAATATATATACAAGAGTCGTTGTTGTGGCTATTGTTATTATTATTATTATTATTATTATTATTATTATTATTATTATTATTATTATTATTCAGTGGGTTTCTTCTATACAGTCTACTATATTTATCTAATTTGTTTGTGTTGAATAAACAGTCTTGGATCGAAGTGAGGCAACGATTAACTCACTTTCCCTTGGGATCGCTCAACGGGATAGAAACCGAATCCATACGATGCGAAGCGAACTACTGAACCACACAGCCATATTAACGCTCGTCACGTATCACATAAGCCAATGATGGAGATACAGTATACATTCAACCATTAAATATGCAGCAGTATTTACGGAACATTTAACAGCTTACAGTATATTTAAAAGATTAACTACTTTCAATGATCAAACAACTGAATTTCTCATTCACGAAATCGACGAAGGATCTGTTTAATTTATCAGTTTGTGCGTTTGTCGGTGAGTGTATACATACATACAAACATACTTAAATATAAATGTATATATATGTGTGTGTGTGTGTGTGTGTGTGTGTATGTGTGTGTGTGTGTATGTGTGTGTGTGCGCGCGGGCGCGCGTGTGTGTGTGTATATGTATATATATATACATATATATATGCACACACATACACACAAAAATATATATGTATATGTATATGTAATATATACACACATATACACATACATATATATATATATATATATATATATATATATATATATATATATATATACACATATATGTATGTATATATGTATATACACACACATACATATATACATATATATATATATATATATATATATATATATATACATATATATATATATATATATATATATATATAGATATACACGTATATATATATACATACATATATATACATACATATATCTGAAAATGTTCATATGCACGAAATTAAAGCAACTAATACATGTAGCAGAATGAAATATTTCTTGCATAGGTGTTGTTTTCTGTTTCTTGGAGTCACGGACCACGAGTTTAACGATAACTACTGCGCTACAATACATAGATATACATACGTATTTGTATGCAAAATAAATCCTTTCTTTCTCTCTCTCTCTTTATTTAAGTGTTATTCAAGCTGAACAGAATAACAGGTTATTGGATCAGCTTAAATAAATTTTTAAAGAGTAATTTGGAATTGTGCTTTCATTTGCGTTCATTAAAACTAATAAATGTGTGTTTGTGTGTGTATTTATTTGTTTGTTAATGAGTGCTTGTCCGCGTTAGATCGTGTCCTTACAAGGAAAAATAACTGAGAAAGACAAGGGAGAAAGATTGTTAGGATATTCCCTCACATCTTAGGTGAATATTTTTCGGTAATTCTTTGTTCATGGGATCAAATACCAACTAGACAGAATTGGATTTCATTCTTCATTCATCAATCTACTTCACTATAACACCT
Organism: Octopus bimaculoides; assembly: GCF_046866305.1. Taxonomy (NCBI): domain Eukaryota; kingdom Metazoa; phylum Mollusca; class Cephalopoda; order Octopoda; family Octopodidae; genus Octopus; species Octopus bimaculoides. The sequence goes on along the minus strand of NC_142934.1, from coordinate 99,448,211 downwards.
ATACGTGGAAACTTCTTGGATTGTTATTGCATGCATTTTGGTTTTCGCTCTTTATCATCATCATTTTTGATGTTTTATCATATTTTATTTTATATTTTTTCACTGATTCTGTCTCAGAGCTCAGTCTTCTTTTACAGAAGTAATTACGAGTTAGGTCCATTACCGAACATTCTTCCTCTACTCTTTTTACTTGTTTCAGTCATTCGACTGCGGCCATGCTGGAACACCGCCTTTAGTCGAGCAAATCGATCCCAGGACTTATTCTATCGGTCTCTTTTGCCGAACCGCTAAGTTACGGGGACGTAAACACACCAGCATCGGTTGTCAAGCGATGTTGGGGGGACAAACACAGACATACAAACACACACACATACATACATACATACATATATATATATATATATATATATATATATATATATATATATATATATATATATATATATATATATATATATATATATATATATATATATATATACATATATATACGACAGGCTTCTTTCAGTTTCCGTCTACCAAATCCACTCACAAATCTTTGGTCGGCCCGAGGCTATAGTAGAAGACACTTGCCCAAGGTGCCGCGCATTGGGACTGAACCCGGAACCATGTGGTTGGTAAGCAAGTTACTTACCACACAGCCACTCCTGTGCCTCTATTTTTGTATGTTTAACTCTTCATTTACTTAAATAGCATCCTCAATACTATCACTGCCAATATCACCGACATCGTTGACATACCATCAATAATCATTTCTACACTAGGCACAATGCCGGGGATTTATGGGGAGAGGAGATCAGTCGATTACATCGACCCCACCCCCTGTTTCACTGGTACTTAATTTATCGACCCCGAAAGGATGAAAGGCAAAGTCGACCTCGGCGGAATTTGAACTCAGAATGTAACGCCCGACGAAATACTGTTAAGCATTTCGCCCGACGTGTTAACGTTTCTCCCAACTGGCCGCTTTAGCGTGCTAATGATTCTGACAGCTCGCTGCCTTACATACCATTACTCTCTTTTACTCTTTTATTTGTTTCAGTCATTTGAGTGTGGCTATGCTGGAGCAGCGCCTTTAGTCGAGCATATCGACCCCAGGACTTATTCTTTGTAAGTCTAGTACTTATTCTCTTTTGAAGAACGGCTAAGTTATAGGGACGTAAACACACCAGCATGGGTTGTCAAACGATGTTGGGGGGGGGGGGGGGGCACAAACATAGACACACAAACACACACACACACACGTATATATATATATATATATATATATATATATATATATATATATATACGACGGGATTCTTTCAGTTTCCGTCCACTAAATCCACTCACAAGGCTTTGGTCGGCCCGAGGCTATAGTAGAAAACACTTGCCCAAGGTGCCACGCAGTGGGACTGAACCCAGAACCATGCGGTTGGTAAGCAAGCTATATATACATACATACATACACACACACACACACACACACACACACACACACATATATATATATACATATAAAGCTTACTTGTTAGTATAAATTTGGTGTGTATTGCGTTTTATTACTTGATAAATGAAAAAAAAATGTAATACCGTCTTTCCTGAAAAAGATGCTCACAATTGCCGCTAGGTTTTTTGTTCCTTTCTCTTAGAGTAGAATATTAATTAAGAATTTTTACCCAATGATATTCAATAAATCACTCTTTAAATTAATTATACATCTTCATGAAATTCTCCATGTCAAGTATTTCCGCTCACTTGTTTTATTCTTAATTATACATTTATTATATCTTAAATTTACAGTGTGTATGTGTGAGCACATCTTTCTCTCAGGGTAAGTCTTCCATTATTTTCCCATCTGCATCTAGGATGCTTCATAAAAATATTGAATCGGCGTAGTGACGGATTGGCACTTTATCGTATCTAACCCTTGAAGGGATAAAACGTAATATTGACCTTGGCAGAATTTGAACTTGGAATGTAAAGAGCCGTAGATAAAATTTTCCCGCCCCATAGGCACAATTCAGAGTTCTAATCATTCTTCCACTCCACCACCTTTGGATCCGATTTTACAAATAATACATTCTTTTTTGTAACATAATAATTTCCAAACTTACCAGAAAATCGGAAATTTGAAGGAATAGCTTGACTGGATATCAATGTTGATTTGGGCGGAATTTGAGACCAAAGGGCAAAGAACTGGAGCAAGTAATTGTTTCTAATTTAAGCACAAGGGCTGCAATATTTAAAGGGAAAGACTCGGTGATACAATTGACTCGAGTACTTTACTGATACCTTATTTTATCGACCATGGATGGATGAAAAGTTAAGCTGATTACAGCAGAATTTCAACTCAGATATATAAAGAACCCAAATAAATAATTCTTTCTAGTATGGGCACAAGGCCTGAAAAGTCTGGGGAAGGATTAAGTGGATTACATCGACCTAGCGTTTGACTGCTTATTTTATCGATCTCTAGATGATAAAAGACAAAGACGACCTTAGCGGAATTTGAACTTAAGAACGTAAAGTTGGACGAAAGGCTTTTTACACGGTGTGCTAACGGTTCTGCCAGCTCGTAGTCTGCACCGGAATAAATTCAATTTATTCCGGATTCAATTTTTTATACAAGGCCAGCATTAGGAGAGTAGATAGTTGACTAAAAAGACTCCAGTGTTTCACTTGTACTTATTTTATGGACACCGAAAGGATGAAAGACAAAGTCAAACTCCGCGAAATTTGATCTCAGAACGCAAAACCGGAAGAAATGCCGCTAAGCATTTTATCCGATATGCTAATAGTCCAACTAGCTTGGTGCCTTAACCTGAATAACTAATGCCAGGCACTTGTGTATGAGCATGTATGAGCATGTATTAATAGGTATGTACGTGTGTATGTATGCGTAGATGCGTTTATGTGTAAAAGGAAGGACAAAACGCACGTAGCTACATGTGAATGCGTGTATCAGTATGTGAGTGGGTGTGTATGTTTATGTGTAAGACGAAGGAAGGGGAGATAGCAAAAGAATGAAAGAAGGGATAGCATTTAACATTAACAATAGTGTGATTCGGACCAGACGCTCGTATATCGACAGATGGCTGCCACTTTCAACAATAACAACAACAACAAACACAGCGATAGAAATAACATCAACATACCAATTACACTACTTAAATCAACATTAAAGCACAACCACCACCACCACAACAACAACATGCGCCACCTCACATATCCGTATCACCTATAAGAACATCAACAGCATACTCCAAAAACAACAAACGGTCAAGACCTTAAGTCGCATTGATGAAAATAGGAAATTATATACGAGCACTAGTACTGCTGTCGTTGCAGCGGCTGCTCCTACTGCTGCTGCTGCTGCAGTTGCTGTTGGTGGTACTGCATCCACGAGACGGACATTGTGTGTAACACACGTGCGCACGACTTCTCGCTGTTAATGACAACAATATCCAGTCTAGGGCGGTAACTGAAAACCTCTGTACAAATAAATATTATTGCTGGATCTTGTTAGGATAGGGTACTGTAATGAGTGTATGTGTATGTGTGTGCGCGTGGTTGTACGTGTATATATACATATATATATATATATATATATATATATATATATATATATATATATATATATATATATATATATATATATATATACAGAGAGAGAGAGAGAGAGATCCACACGTACACACACACACAGTGATAGATAGATAGATAGATAGATAGATAGATAGATAGATAGAGAGAGAGATAGACAGACAGACAGACAGACAGACAGACAGACAGATACATACATACATACATGCATGCATACATAGGTAACGATACGTAAGTACATACATATATATATATATATATATATATATATATATATATATATATATATATACGTATATACACATACGTATATACACATACATAGATATGTATATATATGTCTTTACATAAACACATAGAGCTCAAACACAAAAGCCTAAAATTAAAAGCTTCTATAACAGTAACCATCTAAATCCATACATCCATGCACGCACATTAATACACACATACTAAAACGCAGAGTAGCTAGAAATATATAGCATACCATTAAATAAATCCATAATTCTTCAGCTCTTTCAGGCTCTGTGTGTGTGCGTATACACAATGCTAATTATATATTTTCACACACGCGTGCATACACACACAGACATACACACAGACATTACGCACACACATAAAGTTTTATGTAAATAATGACACACATACAGAAAACTAGAAAGATAGATAGTTAGTCTGTTAGATAGATAGATAGATAGATAGATAGACAGACAGACAGACAGATAGATAGATTAATAAAAATGTTAAATGCCTATAAGTATTTTTATGAGTATTCGGAGAATAAACATTAATATGTATATAAATGTGTGTGTGCAAATGTATGGATGTATGTATGTATGTACGTATGAATGTATAAAGTTTATACATACATATATATAGAAGGTTTAGATTTAGATTCAAGATTGAATATGGTACTTATGTTTAGGCACCAGAATATAGTATGGTATGGTATTATACAAAAACCATTCCAAAAGGATAGGTGATCAAAAAATCAAAATAAGCAACACGGATTTCAAAGATGATTGTAGTACGCACGTTTCATGCTACTCCATTTATTTAAGTAATGCGAGCTTTACATTAAATGCAATATGTAGAGCAATATTGCATTTATTGTAATGCTCGCATTACTTAAATAAATGGAGTAGCATGAAACGTGCGTACTACAATCATCTTTGAAATCCGTGTTGCTTATTTTGATTTGTTGATCATATATATATATATATATATATATATATATATATATATATATATATATATATATATATAATATATATATATAATATATATATATGCTTATATATGTATATATATATATATATATATATATATATATATATGTGTGTGTGTGTGTGTGTGTGTGTGTGTGTGTGTGTGTGTGTGTGTGTGTGTGTGCGTGTGTGTGTGTATGTAAATTTACATGTGTGTGTATATGTATATATATATATGCATATATATATATATATATATACATATATAACTATATATATATATATATATATATATATATATATATATATATATATATGTACAAATATATGTATGTATATATATATGTATGTCTATATATATGAATGTTTGTATATATATATATATATATATATATATATATGTATGTATGTATGTGCATATATATATGTATGTATATATATATATATAAATATATATACACACACACACACACACACACTTTACATACATATATGTAATTATTTCTCCACGCATATGTATATATTTATCCTAACCATAACCATAACCCGAACCCCTGCAGTTCTACTTAAATGGAACAAACGCCTGTTGTCTTCTAATACACACAATTAAACTGTTGTTATAGATTTCACTGACCTCTCGCTGGCTTTGATCTAACACCGCTTCCGTTTTAAAGAAACAGCGAAAACAAGCAAACTACGAGAATAATAACAACGAAACAGTGTCGTGGGGAATTTGTGTAATTACTTTCTAAAGAGTTTTGTATTTATAAAAGAAATTCAAGATGTGATATGAGGAAGCGCGGAATTTGAGCTAGATGATGTGTGTATGCTTGCTAGCGTAATTGTAGTTTCATATATTGCAATGAAGTCTGATAACGAAGCAAGGAAATGGAGAAAGAAACTGTAAAATAATTTTCAATGGTTTTCTCAAGAGAATTACTTCTATGGATGGTGAAATTGTTTAAATGGGCAATGAAAATGAGTCGTAAACTTCGTTGCTGGATACTTATTTCATCTTGTACACAGACGAGCCAAAGGATAGAGCCTCTCAACTGTCATCCACGTTGCTAGAAATAGAAACCAAGCTTCTTTCTAACTAAACCCTACTGTCAGAAAATTTAAGAATAATGTAGTCTTAGATACACTGTAGCTCATTGTTTCTCAACCATCTTTGCCTATGAGCCCCTTTGATTCCTATTTTATTCGGATGGACCCACCTAGCCATTCAATGTTTTAAAAAAATCATATCATATTTTTATAGTTAAATATTATTAGAAATTACATAAAAAAAAATTAAATATTCTCTTAATTAAAGACGTATAAGCAATTTATTGCACAGTCATTTTCAAAACAAAATCTTATATGGACCCGCAATGGTGATATGGACCCCGGATGAGAACCACTGTTTATAGTATAGCTGAAAGGTATACCAGGCGGTTGCTGTTGTAACAACTTTGGTCGTATGTGTTAGGCCAGCACTGACATGGAATTTAATTCGTATTCAGACGAAATTTTATCACGTCAAATTTCATAATGAGGTCGAAAGACAATGTTCATACTCTCTTTTCCTATTTTATTAAAGGAAAATGTGAACTAAAATTGCTTCAACGGAATCATTGGTCTTAAACAAGGCTGCAAAAACATGACTAGTTTTTTTCCTCTTTACACTTGAGTTTTTTTTAAATTGCCTAATCCAATGAACTATATAGTATCAAGTTATCTTACGTTATACCAACGGAGTTAATTATGTAGAATTATATACACAAATATTCAAACTTTAATTGAAAGATAACTCAATACGTTTATGCAGAGTCACATTTATTTATTTATATATTTATTTATCAATATAATAGCAAAAGCACCTCTACAAAACTGTATTTATGAACTAGAAGCTAGCACCATGGTGAGCATCCAGAAAATCGCTAACTTCATCCACCAGAATACTGAGGTAACAGACTACCCTAGTAAGCACCCCAACTACAGATACTGCACTCTGGTTGGAAATTAGGAGTAAGAAGGTTCAAATCCTTCATTTCCACTATGCCAAAACCATGATCTCCAAATACCTGGTACACCAGAACGCAGCAACTGCGGATAATTCCAAGTTCAATATCCTAATAGCGGGCTTGATAAGGGTGAAGAGAAACACGTCCCTCATGTGCAACCAAACAGAATTAGAGAGACACAGACAACACTTCATCCAACACATGCAGTTCTCTGAGTACAGCCAAAGAGACAGGATCAGGATGTACAAATGAGCTATGGCAAAATATAATACCATCATCAAAAATGAAGCTAATGGAATCTATCCGCTATACACGAGTAAATCTTGGAGTGGCATAGAAAGAACTAAGAAGGTAGGTACGACCAAGTCATGATATGACGACCAAAAATATCAGAGTGTCATGTTCGACGATGCTACTCCTGGAGGCGAATTAGCATATTGATTTAGGGAAACCTTAGAAACCTATGGATCAAAGTAGTAGAAAGGCTTGTGACTCTCATAAAATCCCTGATCTGTAGAACATACTTATTTGAAAGAATCCCTTATACAGATAAGAACTGTACAATGTGTAGTGTAAGCCCACAGATACACTGTAAAACTGTACTGTTGTTGGCACTCCGTCGCTTACGACGTCGACGGTTCCCGTTGATCCGATCAACGGAACAGCCTGCTCGTGAAATTAACGTTCAAGTGGCTGAGCACTCCACAGGCACGTGTACCTTTAACGTAGTTCTCGGGGGTATTCAGCGTGACACAGTGTGACAAGGCTGACCCTTTGAATTACAGGCACAACAGAAACAGGAGGTAAGAGTGAGAGAAAGTTGTGGTGAAAGAGTACAGCAGGGTTCGCCACCATCCCCTGTCGGAGCCTCGTGGAGCTTTTAGGTGTTTTCGCTCAATAAACACTCACAACGCCCGGTCTGGGAATCGAAACCGCGATCCTATGACCGCGAGTCCACTGCCCTAACCACTGGGCCATTGCACCTCCACACTGTAAAACTAGAAGAGTAGTATATAGTATAAGGTGTGCAAAGTGACAGTGCAGAAATGACTTACATTGGTGAGACAGTTCGTAGCATAGGTGAGCGGATAAATACACACTCGCGGATGCTCAAGGAGGGGAAAAGCTCGTCTGTACTATAACCAAAACGCTCAATTAGAATATAGAGGCTCGACACATAGAACAGACGCGACACTCAGATAGTGTACGGAGGTTACTCTAATAATAGAAAATAGACTGAACCTCGATAGAAAACGTGAATGGAGAAATAACACACACGCCCACTCCACTATACTACGCAACCTAAAGATAGAATGAGGAAGATAAAGAAACAAAAAAACAAGACATGAGTACAGTGTAATATACAGACCCATATGCCCTCACACAGTATACACATACACATACTAAACGCATAGATGCA
>NC_142934.1:99424995-99434995 GCF_046866305.1 Octopus bimaculoides | reverse complement strand
AACTTTAAAGAAAAATCCTCGGCACTTTCCAGGAAGTAACCCTCGGAACTTTCCAGGATTAGCTCATCCTCGTATCCTTCCAGAAAATTATCGGAGCTTTCCAGGAAGTACCGTACTCGGAACTTTCCACGAAGTAGCTCATCCTCGAATCTTTCTAGGAAAATATCGGAGCTTTCCAGGAAGTACCGTACTCGGAACTTTCCAGAAAGTAAGTTCATCCTCTGATCATTCCAGGAAATCCTCGGAACTTTTGAAGATATCCTATCCTCGGAACTTTCCAGAGAGTATCTCATTCTCGGATCTTCCCAGTAAATGCTCGGAATTTTCCGGGGATTACCAACCTCGGAACTTTCCAGGAATTAGCTCATTCTTGGATCTTTCCAGCAAATCCCCGGAGTTTTCCAGAAAGTCATCGGATCTTTTCCATGAATCCTGGGAACTTTCCATGAAGTCCTCGATTCTTTTCCTGATTCCTGGGAACTTTCCATGAACACCAATCCTCGAAAGTTTCCAGGAAGTAGCTCATCCTCCGATATTTCAATAATCCTCAGAAATTTCCAGGAAGTCTTCGGATCTTTCCAGGAAATCTTCGGGATTTTCCATTAATTCCCATCATGAGCACTTTGCAGGGAGTCCCATCCGTGTAACTTTCCTTGGGACATTCCAGGATGTCCCATCATCAGATCTTTCCAGGAATTTGCTCATCCTCGGAAAATATTCAGTTAGCCCATCTTCAGAACTTTCCAGCCAGTCCTCGAAACTTTCCAGGAAGTAATTCGCATTCCCCCTCATCCGAACTTCCAGGATTTAATTACTCCCCCTTTTCCCTGTCTTTGGAACTCTCCAGGAAGTATTTCTTCCCCATCCTCGGAACTTTACCCGAAATAATTACTATTCCCTTCCTTGGAACTTTCCAGGAAGTAATACCTCCTCTTTCTTGGAGCTTTCCAGGAAGTATTCCTCTCCTCGTCAGAACTTTCCAAGAAGTAATTCCTCCTCTCCTCGGAACTTTCCGGAAAGTAATTTCCTCCTCCGCTTCTTTGGAACTTTCCAGGAAGTAATTCGACCCCTCCTCAGAACTTTTCGGGAAGTAATTCCTCCCCTCCTCCCCTTCCTTGTAAGTTTCAAGTAAGTAATTCGCCCGTCCTCCTCGGAACTTTCCAGGAAGTAATTTTCCCCTCCCTCTTCCAGGGAGTAATTCCTCCTCCTACTCGGAACTTTCTAGGAAGTAATTGCTCCCCATCCTCCCCTTCCTTTGAACTTTCCAGGAAGTAATTCCTTCCCTCCTCAGACATTAAAACCAAAGCAGAACGCGTATAATAATTAGTTTCTGGGATATCCCAAGTGGTAGGCCAGAATGTCCGTACACTGGGTACTACGTCATTAGAGACAAAGTATGTATGGAAGTTCTAGACAGGAAAATTCACAGTTTGTAAGGAATAAAATAGAAAAATAAAGAGTAAAAGTAGATATAAGAATACAGACAGAATAATAATGTTTACAATTCATCATTTTACAAAGGGTGTGGAAGTTGGTCCGTATTTCCATGAAGGTATAGGTCCTTATGTTTAATTCCAGGTCAATTCAGGCAAATAAATTTGTATATACGTATATATGTGTGTGTGCCTTTTGTGTCTGTGTTTGTCCCCGCATCACTGCTTGACAACCGGTGTTGACGTGTTTACGCTCACGTAACTTAGCGGTTCGGTAAAAGAGAAACGATAGAATAACGACTAGGCTTTAAAAAGAACAATAAATATATGCATAAATATGTGAGTGTGTGTGTGTGTGTATGTATGTATCTATGTATGTATATATGTATATATATATATATATATATATATATATATATATATATATATATATATATATATATATATATATATATATATATAGACATATATATATTATAGTGTAGTATATTATATATAGATATACATACACATTTATGCGTTAGTATGTATGTTTTTAGGTAGATTTGTGTGTGTTTGTTTGTGCATACACCAACATGTAAAGTGAGATAATTAAGTTGATGACTCAGTTATTAATTACCTACCAATCATCAGACCACAGAATCAAATGCACCCGAATGGGTCAATGAGTGCATAACATTACCGAATACCTCTATTCGTAGACCCTCCCCTCTCACTTTTTTCCCTCAACTCAGTCCACTCCTTCGTTTCCCTCTATTTCAATAATTTTATTTTCATTACATTACACATTTCTATCGTTTTTAAATTTAGCTAGATAATTAAACACAGTTATATAATTACAAACGTTAATGATGGTTTTCATTAAAATTGGTTTATAACATAAGTACAAGCGCTCAAATTTAGGTTAGCGCTTTAGTCAGTTACATCGTCCACAGTTTTTGACTGCTTTTCTATTTTACCCAAACAAAGACACATGAACGTCCCAGTGGCCTAGTGGCTAAGGTGTTGGACTCTCGATCGTAAGATTGTGGTTTCAATTCCTGAACTGGGCAACGCATTGTGTTCTTGAGCAAAACATTTCATATTGCTCCAATCCACTCAGCTGACATAAATGAGTAATCCTACATCGCACCGGTGTCCCGTCCAGTGCAGAATATATATACGCCACGGAAACCGGAAAGCCGGCCCTTACGAGCCTTTATGAGTCCGTTGGTCGTTTATCTTATAAAACTATGAAAGTCTAAGTTAAGCTCGGTTGTATTTGAATTCAAGACGCAAAGCAAAATCATGCATAATTTCTGAACGACATTTGTCCAACGCTCTAACGATTTTTCCAACTAATAGCCTCGACGATTATTTGATTTCCAGCATAGGCGCATGATTTCAAATTTTGGGAAGGGATATAATTGATCATAACAACAATAGTTCTACATTATTTAAATTTGACGCATATTAGTCCTCATCTTATTTGTTGTTAACACAACGTTTCGGCTGATATACCCTGCAGCCTTCATCAGGGCATATGGCGTAGTGGTTAAGAGCGCGGGCTATTAACCCCAAGATTCCGAGTTCAATTCCAGGCAGTGACCTGAATAATAGTAATAATAATAATAATGATGATAATAATAATAATAATAATAATAATAATAATAATAATAATAATAATGGCAGAATAGTTAGCACGCCGAGCAAATTGCTTTGCGGCATTTCGTCCGTCTTCAGGTCCTGAGTTCAAATTCCGCCGTGGTCGACTTTGCCTTTCATCCTTTCGGGGTCGATTAAATAAGTGCCAGTTATGCACTGGGGTCGATGTAATCGACTTGATTCCTTTCCCCAAATTTGAGGCCTAGTGCTTCTAGCAGAAAGAATATCTGTGACATTACTGAAGTAAATCTTTGTATAGAGCAATATGCCGTCGCAGTCGATGACGTGAATAGAATATGATTTGGTGAAAAGGGCAACAACATGAATTCACAGAAAAACGGTAACATTAAGCATATTGGCTTGTTTTGACAACGGTGATAGGACCTAAACTTTTAGAAAAGGAAACAAACAGCAGGCTGCGGCTTCCATAACATTCCCAAGAGAATTCGTCTCACACCAGAAATACATTTGCTTCAAGTGAAATTCGAAATCGTGTTGTGTAGTTAACTCTGTGAAACCTTACCTTATGTCGCAGCAATTCCAAAATTGTCGGTGGCATCAAAATCAACGACCTTATCATGACAGCTTTGATTACAACAAAACTATTACTTCTGTTGCTGCTACTACTACTGCTACTGCTACTGCTGCTGCTGCTGCTACTACTACTATTCTACTACTACTATTACGACAATTTTGACAGCAAAAACAATAACGCTGGTGATAGCGATGGCGATGTCGACGGCCACAAAACCAGTAATTTCTACATGAATTAAGAACCAACAACAACAACAGCAACAATATTCATCATAAAGTAGCAGCCAAAGTCTACAATGACAGATTCAACCACAAAAAAATTATAACAATAAATAGAACTGTAACAATTACAATAACATCAACACTATAGAAGCCAGCATGATCGCGAACAACAACAAGAAAAAGGACAAAAACGCAAGAAAAATAAGAAGTATATAAAACCAACAACAACAACAACAATAATAATAATAATAATAATAATAATAATAATACGAGCAACAACATAAGCAACAGCTGTTTAAGAGTCCCTGCTTGGAGGAGCGTTGGCAGGGAGTAGAGTACTGACATAGCTTTAGTGAATAAAGAAGAAGTTTCTCTCCGCTGGAGACATCCGGCAACAGGAGACAAGATTTCATGGCAAAATTGTAGTAGTACTAGTAGTAGTAGTAGTAGTAGTAGTAGTAGTAGTAGTAGTAGTAGAGGGGGCAGCGCGAATGTGAAGTCGGTGGTGATTAGTGGTGGCGGCGGTGGTGGGGGGGGTTGGGGGTTGGGGGGGGGGAGTAGTGGTGGTACTTTGAATCGTTTTTTTTTTTCTTTTCGATTTTGAATAACATAATTTTTGATTCAGTGCTATACATACGTACACGCCTACATATATACATATATATAATACGTACATAAACCCTCAGACACACGCACACACACTTACACACGCACATACACACACCTATATGAGTGTACGTAAGTAGATTGTAAACATACATGTCTATGAATGCAAATACTTACAGAATACCTCATCCATGTATGTATACTTCTATACAATAGCATACATACGCACCCCATTAATAAATGCATGTATTTGTTTCTGTACTTACTGCGCACAAAGGTGTGGATACCTGTGTCTTAAGTCTTCACGGGCAAAGTAGCGGCAATTCAGCATGCATTTCCAGTGGTTGCTCCTGTGATTGTACCTATATATGGCGAGATCATTTATACCAGATTACTACACTACACAGATACACACACATACACACACACACACATATATATATATATATATATATATATATATATATATATATATATATATATATATATATATATATATATATATATATTTTAGTTGTTTCAGTCTTTTGACTGTGGCCATGCTGGAGCACCGCCTTTAATCGAGCAAATCGACCCCAGGACTTATTCTTTAGAAGCCTAGTACTTATTTTATCGGTCTCTATTGTCGAACCGCTAAGTTACGGGGACATAAACATACCAGCATCGGTTGTCAAGCGATGTTGGGGGACAGACACACAAACACATACACACATACATATATATATATATATATATATATATATATATATATATATATATATATATATATATATATATATATATATATATACTAGCAGAGGCACCCGGCGTTGCTCGGGAATGAAATTGTTGCTTATATACATACTTGTCTTTGTAAATATGTTTGTATACATTTATGTATGTGTGTTTGTAAGAGACAGAGTGTAAGTGAGAGAGGGAGGTTTGTTGTCATGTATACGTACATGCATAAATATACATACATCTTTGGATGTATGCATATGAAAACACAGCCCATGACTCACTCACACTCTGTCTCTTACAAACACGCACGCGCGCGCATACACACGTGTGTCTTTGTAAATATGTTTGTATACATTTATGTATGTGTGTGTTTGTAAGAGACAGAGTGTAAGTGAGTCAAGGTGTGTGTGTGTGCGTGTGTATGTGTGTGAGACAGTGTGAGAGAGCGGTGTGTATGTAGTATTTACTCTCTCTCTCTCTCTCTCTCTCTCATACACACGAACACACACATTATTCATGCATTACAAGTATGGAAGCATTTGGTGAAGTCGATTTCACGTGAAAAGCGATTACACACACATCTCTGTTTTATATATAGTATATATATATAACTATATATATATATATATATATATATATATATATATATATATATATATATATATATATATATATATATTTATATAAATAAGGATAAGATCGGTATTTAAAATATTGATCTTATCAAGTGGTCAGCATGGGAATAAAAACCATCGAAGGTAATAATTATTTAAAATTATAATACAGGGTATCAAGGGATACCACCACGCTGAAAAAATAGCAGTCAAATCCTGACTCCAAAACCACAATAAATGTTCGCAAAGCCAGAAATCCAGGATTTGAAATTATCTTATTATTTTTACTGGTTTATTTGGTCTTCGTCTTCGCTAATCGTGCCTTGCGGACATTTATTGTGGTTTTGGAGTCAGGATTTGACTGCTATTTTTTCAGCGTGGTGTTATCTCTTGATACCCTGTATTATAATTTTATTTATATATATATATATATATATATATATATATATATATATATATATATATATATATATATATATATATATATATATATATATATATATATATATATATATATATATATATATATATATATATATATATATATATATTTATGGCTGTGTGGTAAGTAGCTTGCTTCTCAACCACATGGCTCCGATTCAGTCCTACTACGTGGCACCTTGGGCAAGTGACTTCTACTACAGCCTCCAGCCGACCATGGCCTTGTGAGTGGATGTGGTTGACGGAAACTGAAAAAAGTCCGTCGTATTTATATATTTACAGAGTGCCTAAGGTATATGAGGACATAGCTTTTTGGGGTCATTGCTGCATTTCTTGCTAATTCTGTATAATCTTTGTTTCAGAAAATTATAATGCCAGACCCTCAGCCTACTTAAGAAATGAAGAGGCATGCTGTTATTGTGGTTATAAAAGCCGAGCATTTTGAAATTTAAAGATGTCTATTTACTTCTTGCATGTCTGTGTATGTATACACACACACACACACACATATATATATATATATATATATATATATATATATAGAGAGAGAGAGAGAGAGAGAGAGAAAGAGAGAGAGAGAGAGAGAGAGAGAGACAGACAGACAGAGAGAGAGACAGACAGACAGAGAGAGAGAGATCGTTGTGACATACGGCTAACAACCTCATTTCATAGAAAACCTGATAAAAATGAACATTGAGCTACAGCAGAGTCGGTAGAACGTGAGTCACGGTAAGTTCTATCAGCATTCGCAGAAAAAGTATTTGAACGCCTCTGATCCAAGACATGAGAGATAGATGGAACTCACTTGATTCCAGTTTTGCTAGTAGCACATCCAAAGATGGCGACTTAATTATATAAAACACTTTTCCATCAAATTTCTGCTGGTAAGAATTGTCCAGTTCAAAGGAACTGGTGATTACCTCTGCGAGTTCTTGACTGCTGCAAGTCTTAAGTAAGAGAAAAATTTGGGAAACATGGTGCAGAGGGAGTTTAAGGAGATGGTCTCAGTTCTACACCAAGTTATTCTGATGCTTCGGGGTGAACCAACTGTGCTGCCAGGGACGAACAATATAGAAATGACGAAAATCAACCAGTATCATAGCTTCCAATTGATGTGTACTGCATTGTGTGTGGATGTGTAGATGACAGTTGTGCTAAAGCAGATTGGAGATCCGATAGACGCAGAGATGAAAATGTTCTGATGTAGGTTGAGTCTTCAGGTGAGAAAGAAATCACGGGTGTTTGGACTGCATCTGTTTTCGGTCAGAGATACCCATCTATGCGGTGACTATTTGATGTAGAATATTGAAGACTACAGAAGATTGTTTTCTTTTCCACTCCTCAAAGTATATCTGATCGCCCTTCTTAATCTTTTATCACCCTTCTAAATCCCTTATCGCCCTTCTAAATCCTTTAGCTACTTCCAATTCTTCGCTCTTATCTGCTTTTGCATCCAAGATTTCCATTTCATTTGATTCCCCTTTCAAACACCATGTTCGGTGAGTTCAAAGTTTACAACTCATCTAGGCTCATACACTGAGTTTCGTTTCCACCTCTCTCTCCTCCCATTGCGCTCTCTCTCTCTCTCTCTCTCTCTCTCTCTCTCTCTCTCTCTCTCTCTCTCTCTCTTCCCTCACATATTCTTTCTTCTTCTTAAATACAGTTACGCACAGAGAATAATATATAGATATATCTATACTATATATAAAACGGAGATGTGTGTGTAATCGCTTTTCACGTGAAATCGACTTCACCAAATGCTTCCATACTTGTTATGCATGAATAATTTGACCTCGGATAAATCTTAGGCTCTTCATTTGATTTTTTTAATTAAAAATAAATAATATTGCTTTATATTTAAGATTCACTTCTTTAAAAAGGTTCCTCAATGTCAACTTCCGGTATTGACGTAACAATGGCAAAAAGCTTCACTCTCTATTTTGTGTGTGAGTGTGTGTGTTCGTGTGTATGAGAGAGAGAGAGAGAGTAAATACTACATACACACCGCTCTCTCACTGTCTCACACACATACACACGCACACACGCACACCTTGACTCACTCACACTCTGTCTCTTACAAACACACACATACATAAATGTATACAAAAAATTTACAAAGGCACACGTGTGTATGCGCGCGCGTGCGTGTTTGTAAGAGACAGAGTGTGAGTGAGTCAAGGGCTGTGTTGTCATATGCATACATCCAAAGATGTATGTATATTTATGCATGTACGTATACATGACAACAAACCTCTCTCTCTCACTCACACTCTGTCTCTTACAAACACACACATATATAAATGTATACAAACATATTTACAAAGACACGTGTGTGTATGCGCGCGTGCGTGCGTGCGTGCGTGGGGGGTTCCACAATCGCCATTTATTTCAATTACTCTTGTGAGGATATTCACGTAAATCATTTTTTTCATTTAATCCCCATTTTAATTTTCGTAAAAGTTTCCAAGTACCAACTTTCCCCATTCATGAGAGGCACCCAGTCATCATTCATCTGAGAGTCCATCTACAGAATGTCCTCTCAAATTTCTATACAGCATATTTTGCCTTTTTTTCTTCAAGTATATAAGCAACAATTTCATTCCTGAGCAACGCCGGGTGCCTCTGCTAGTCATATATATATGTGTTAGTTTTGCATAGGTTCATGCAATTCATTCTCTATGTCACAAACCTGCATCTATACATGCACATATATCCATAATATACACGTGCAATATATATGTCAATGTGTCTGCATTCACGTATGTATATGTGTGTGTGCTCGTGTCCTATATATATATATATAGGCATGTATTCCGTTTCTATTGATATTGTTGTTGCTACTGTTGCGTTTCTTGCTGTTATTTGAAAATGGCTGTAGTAAATGTCACAGCAAAAGATGCACGACACAGAGTCTTGGCATCTGGGTACTTCAGAGCTGAAGTGGCGTTCATGTTGTTTACTGTCTCTATGGGGACCATGTAATCGCATCAGATAAGAAATACTGGTTGGTGTTGTAGATGATAATGATGATCATGATCATGATGATGGTGGGGTGTTGATGGTGGTGGTGGTACTGCTGCTGCTGCAATGACGCTAATTGTAAAGGTGACTATGGTGTGGTGGTGGTGGTGGTGGGGCTGATATTTATATCTGAAATAGTTTCTTCATGGATGACAGACCTGAGAAACAAGATACGTAAGAACGCGTCAGTTTCGACATATTGGTAAGACAATGAAAACGATCTAGATCTAACAATATTGTTTTTGATTCCATATCAAGATAACGGTGAACCAGTCTGACCACATCCCACACCCCGGTGGCTGAAACTAGTCGAAGAGTATTATTTGCATATGTGTGTGTGTGTGAGCCACTGAGAGAGAGATGGAGAGAGAGTAAAGTAAAATGAATCACTTCCCAGAATAGTGCAACTGTCGTTTAGTTTTTGCCGTTTTGGATGCCGTTGTCGACGTCATTGTCATTGTTTTTGTTACTGCTCTTTCTGTACCTCTAGGTCAGCCCTGCTCGAGTCGAGTAAGTTGCTAGACTCTACGACAGATAGGGCGTAACTACTCCCTTTATCTGTTATCTTGCTTCCATTTGTAAATTCGTTGTGCTGCTAGCAACCACAGCAGGATCCTGACACAGAACTGTCATGTCCTCACGACACCAATACATCCTTTACGTAGTATAAAATGCCAAAAATTTGCGTTCAAATCGTAATCAACTCGCCCCTTTTACTCAAGCACAGCCTACCAAGGTCCACATTAACCTCTGTGCGCGCGAGAG
>NC_142934.1:99404995-99414995 GCF_046866305.1 Octopus bimaculoides | reverse complement strand
GGAAAGCGCGTCGCACAAACGGCGACCACACCTGCTCACCGTCGTCTACGTAGAGCCGGAGATGTCACAGTCTCAGCGCATGTCTGCGCATCATCAACCACGGCATGCCCAGCCCTCCTTTCAGCGGGTGTTGGCAACAAACGGATCGCCTCACCATCGGAACGCTTCCTTTCCACAAAAAGCGGAGAGGATGCGCTCCATTTCGGTGATGGCGCGATCGGGACAAGGCACGACGGTCAGGCGGTATTCGATGACGGACGCGATGTACGCGTTCGCCACCTCCGCCCGACCTTTTAGGGACAGCTTCCTCTCGGACCATTGCCGGCAGAGAGTGGCCACCCTACTCGTTATCTCGTCCCAGTTCTTCTCCGTTCGCAGGTCCGGACCGAACCAGACTCCGAGCAACTTGACCGGACCGTCCGTCCAGCGTCCCACTACTGAGGCGCTGCCGGACGGTATGGGCTTGCTTCTCCAGGTGCCGAGCAGCAAACCCACCGACTTATCCCGGTTGATTTTCGCTCCCGTCACCGCTTCGTAGTCTTTCAGCGTCTCGCCGACAAGCTCGATGTGCTCGTGGCTAGACGCTATGACGGTGACGTCGTCCGCGTATGCCGACACGCTCGTCCCGCACCCCAGTTCTCGCGGGATGCCCCTCAGCGTCGCCAGCTTCCGCAGTAGTGGCTCGAGAGTCAATATGTACAGGAGCGGCGACAGGGGGCATCCCTGACGAACCGAACGTGCAATGTCGAAGGGTCCCGATAGACGTCCATTGACGCGAACAACCGAACGGATGCCTCTGTACAAGGCAGCCATCCAGCCGCGGAAAACGGGACCGAAGCCGGCCGCTTCGAGGACGGCCTCCAAGTATCGATGGTCTACCCTATCGAAAGCTTTGGATTGATCCAAATTGATTAGGGCCCCACCCATGCCAGGTTCCTTAACTACCCTCTCTATGATGTAGCGCATCAGATGGAGGTTGTCATGGATGCTCCGGCCCGGCACGGCGCACGTCTGCTCCGCGCCGACCTGTTTCTCGATGACAAGCGCCAACCGCTTGGCTAACACCTTGGCCAAAATTTTCAAGTCTGCATTGAGCAGAGTGATGGGCCTAAAGTTATCTATGGCGTCCGCCTTGTTTGGATCTTTCTTCAGCAGCGTTACCGATCCTCGGCTCACAAAACCGGGAATGCTCCCGTTCTGCCGCCAGTTGCAGTACACGGCGGCCAAGACGTCTCCAAACAAGTCTGGCATACAGTTGTAAAGCTCGTAGGGCAGATCATCCAAACCCGGAGATTTGTCCGTCGAGCAACCCGCCATCGCGTCCCTCACCTCCTCCGCCGTGATGACCCCTTCGCAGCACTCCGCCTCTCTTGCCGAGAGTCGTGGCAAGCTGTGCAGGTAGGCACTAAAGTCAACCCTACTTTCTCGCTCGCCACTCCTCCCAAACAGTCAGGCAAAATGCCGCTGAAACGTCTTGCACATCTTGCTCGGCTCGAGCAATTCGCGCCCCTGTTCGTCTACCAGAGACCGGATGGTGGCTCTGTTACCCCGCTGCGCCTCCGCCACCCGGGCCCCTCGTCCGGCTCCAACACCTTCATTCCTCAGAGCACGCATCCTTGCCCTGACAGCACACCCTTCGTGTTTAGCATTGAAGTGTTGGTCGAGGGCCAACCTCGCCGCTAAACATCGGATGCGATGCCACTTCGCAATGCCTCTTCTAACTCTATCACTAGCTCCCCCTCTACTCTGTTCCTCTCTACAGCTAGTGCCCTGCTATACCTTATTGCTTCCGCCCTTACTGCTCTCTTGAGGGCAAACCACCATTTGTTGTTGACGATGGCTCCCGTCAAAGCCCTCTTTACTAACGTGCTAATCCGGTCTCTGAAAACCTGTCTCGACGGGAAAGACGCGTTTAGTTTCCAGTAACCGGGACCCTGCCTATGTGCCTTATCTAAGTCTAGCGTACACGTCACAAGTTTCTGATCCGTGTAGCTGACTATGTGGAACTGTGGACATCCTAAACTATCTCTATCTCTTGTCCTACACACTATCCTATCTAGATACGATCTCGACGACCCAATGCGGTTGCTCCAAGTCCACGTTGGCACATTTGGGTGGTCGATTCGGTACCTGTCAGACAACTGGAAGCGTCTGAGCTGGTCTCTGAGGCCTTTGCATCCCCTTCTAGTTTTGTCACTCCCCACGTAGTCTAGATGCGTGTCCAAGGTAGCATTCCAATCCCCCACTAAAAGTAAGGGACGAGACGTTCCCAGGAATACTTCTAGACGTCGAAAGAAGTCCGACCGACCTGTTAAAGGAGGCACATAAACTGCCAGCAACCGAAAAGCGCCTCCATCGCTGCCGTCCACATCTAGGACAACCAGTCTACCCTCCGGGTCCGTAAATATCGTCTTTACTTGGAGATCCAGACTCTTGCGAAAAAGAACCGCCGTGCCACTACCGCCCATCCTCGGCAGACAGGGAGAAAAATAAATGTTAAACTGTCCGCCAAACATGAACTTTAGGGCCCGCGGTTCATGGAGTCTGGTCTCACTAATTGCTATGGTATCCAAATTGTGTGACTTGATGTCATTTAAGAGGTACCCTTGTTTCCAAGGGGACCCCAAGCCACGTACATTTATAATGCCTATTTTGAGCATGATTCTATCAAAATTTGTGTTTTACACACGAAAGGAGAGAGAGAGAGTTACTTACCGTCCGAAAGTTCTTGGTTCTTCGCCTCACAGTCTTCTCTCAGAAGGTCTTTGTACAGTTTTTTTTATGAATATTTCTGGAATCTCCCTACTGTATCCGGGTAGAGAGATTTCAGTGTATTGTATGTGCTACGTGTTACATGTATGATTTTGATGTGTTGTGGTGGTGTTGTGCGTGGGTGATTGCTTGTTTTCATGTCATTTTCTGTTATATTAGTGTTTGACCTAATGAATTTCATTAGGTCTGGATTGTTTGTGTTTATCGCTGTCAAACTTGTTGTGGGGTTCTGTGTTGGTGCGTTTGTGTTGGTGTTTTTGTTTTCTGTGGATGTGTTGGTTTCGGGGCTGGTAAACCTCCCCGCTTTGTTTGTTTGTTTTTCCGTTCTTTTTCCCCTCTTTTTCTTCTTCCCCCCGTGGCCACTTGCCAATCCTCTGTGTCATCTTCATCTGACGACATGTCGGAGGAATCGGAGGGTGGGAGGGGAAGGGTGTTGGGGTCTATTTTTGTGTGGGTTGATTTTGTTGGTGGTGGTGTTGGTGCTGTTTCGTGACAGTTGGGATGTGACGTTTGGGTTTTGGGGGGGGGGGGGAGCCTTTTTCGTGTTCCCTTCTTCTTGTGGGGTTGTTGTTGTTGGTGTTGGTGGTGGTGATGGTGCTGATTCTATTCTTGGTGGTACTGGTGGTGTTGTTGTTTGGTTCGGCTGTGTTGCTGGCTGCTGGCGTTTTTCCATTTCGTTGTACAACTGCTTGACCAGTTGTGCATATGGCGGTGTTGGCAGTAATGCTGTCTTTTTCTTGTGCTTTTGGTTTTCTTGTGGTTGTTGTTGTTGTTGTTGTTGTTGTTTTTCTTGGTATTGTTGACGTTGTTGTTGCCTTTGCTTCTGGGCTACTGGGCATGTGTTTTGAAGGTGAGTTTTGCTACTACAAACGTAGCAAACTGGCCTTCTGCCTTCGACGAAAACATGAAAACTTGAATCCTCAGTTAATTGGATTCTATGTGGAATTTTCTCGTAGTTTGCTGGATCAACTTGTACCAGGAGTTGAAATCCCTGGTCAATCCAGTTTTCATTGTACACGGTAGATGCTTCTAATATATTTATTTCCTCCTCTATGCCGAGACATATGGCAGATACGAGCCATTCCTCCTCAATTTCAGGAGGCACATTCGAAATCTTTATTTTCGTAACCCTACGACCAAGGTACGTAGGGATCATGAGCAGGTTCTCATGTTGTAATGACTTAGTGGATAGGTCCTTGGCTCGCTGCTCGCTGTCGAGTCTTACCTCTATTGTTCCGAATTTCATTCCTCTCGTTATGTAAGTTTTATAAGACCAAAGCGGCTTTAAGCACCTCTCAACCTTTTCTTGAGTGAATTTTTCCAGTGTCTTTGTCTTTAAATTAATGGTTCTGTAGATGATAGTTTTTTTTATCTATGTTTATTTTAAAGTCCGCAGGTGTTTGAAGATGGACTGTAAAGTCCTTTTTACTTAGCATGCTTTTACATGCGAGTAATTTCTCTTTCGATATATTCAAAATTCTTTTTCTGGGCTTCAAAGCCTCGGCAAAGTTTGTGTTTGTTGTGGTGGTGGTGGCGGTAGTGGTGGTATCAGTGGTGAGGACAGTGGATTTGTTAGCAAGGAAATTTGTGTCCTTGTTGTTGCTGCTGTTGTTGTTGTTATTGTTGTTGTTGTTGTTTTCACTGGTGACGGTGGCAGGCAAGACTGCTGTAGCAGCAGAGTTTTCTTTTTCTCCATTCTCTCGTTTAACTGTGAGGAAGGAAGACTAGGAAATTCTTTTTCGAACGAAACACTGCAAAATTCAGCGTTCGTTTCACGAAACTTTTCATGGCTACAAGACGCCATCGTCTCAAAAAAAAATGGCTAGAAAGCCGAAATTGATTTTTAAATCCTGGAAATGTGCCACACAGGGCAGATTTCCGTTGCAAAATCTTGCACCAGAGAGTCTATAAGTTGTTATACAACTTTCTATATAAAATAAACTTTACAAACAAACTTTTTAAAACATGAAAAAGGCAAAACTTACGGAGCCGACACGTCTACCGTCTGTCCATAGAGATAGATAGATAGATAGATAGATAGATAGACAGACATAGATATATAAGAATACACACATACAGCATGGCCACTGTCAAGTGACTGAAACAAATAAAAGGATAAGAGAATAAAAGAATATATATACATACATATATATACATACTTATATATATATATATATATATATATATATATATATATATATATATATATATATATATATATATATATTAATTCTCTATATTTAATACTCAATATTTCATATATTCAATAAGACATTCAATACTTCATTTTATTTTACCATTTATATTATATTATATATCCCATATTCTATATCCCACATTAATTTTATAAGAATATAAATAAAACATAAAAAACAGAGTTGGAACTTTTTTAAATAATATGTGTGTGTGTGTGTGTGTGTGTGTGTGTGTGTGTGTGTGTGTGTGTGTGTGTGTGTGTGTATGTATTATGTACAACACATTCTACAGAATCTAATATGGCGCATGATACAATAAAACAAAATATAAGGATTACATGCCATATAGGATGGCCTACTGAATATCACTACAAACAAAATTCTCACAATTCATGTGCGTGCCAATTTCTGCTATTATTATTCTGGGCTTCTTATCTTCGTATCGAACTTGACCTCTTTGAGAAACCGGTCATGCTATTGAATCTTGCTAAATTATTTTTATGTGTGCATGAATGTATAAGTACGTAAATATTATATATTTACATGCAAATTATACATATTTTTATATTTTCTATTTACATTATATTTATATTATTACATTTACATTATATAGTTACATGCAAATTATACATATATTTACATGCAAAAAGGAAAATTATACACGTGATGGATGGTAGGCCTGAACGACTTGGTTTAACACCAGCGGCTGGTCTTAGAGTGCCCTTAGTGACGTTCGTTCTTTCGTCTAACTTTTCTCCTCAAGATGAACATTGTCTCTCCGTGTTCTCTCCATTTAAAATGCAGAGCAAAATTCAGATAAAGGCCACCTTAATCCTTGGATATATTATTTATCAGGACACTATCTTCAGAAAGGATGATCATATATCTACATCAAGAAACCATTCAATAAAGTACATTACAAAACAAAAACAGAAATTAGATCACAAGTAATTAATTCAATAAAAAGTTAGATTACTGAAAGACCTAAAACTAATAGGAAAATACATCAAATTGAACAGAGTGCAGACTAGAATCTGTCGTCACCGTCAAACTAATTTCTGCTTACAAAAGAAATCTGACGCTAACGATCAAACATTAAACATTTCAAATCGGATGATAGCGACATTATCATTAATATATCATTGCTATGATTCAGATCTACAATTAAACGGCAATAACAAACTCTAAAAGAAACCACATTGTCTCGAAGGTCTAGAAATATCAATGGATATCGGAAGTATAGTGAATAGAACGAGATAAAATGACAAACTAGGATATATGAAAAATCTCCATTTACAACGATGGAAATGGAACACAGCAATGTGTCAATGAAAGATATAATTTGTATTTGTGGTTTCGAGTTCAGTTTCAATGCGCGGCAGTTGAGGAAGTGTGCTTAATTATAGATCCACGTTGACCAATGTACTGTGAATGAATCTGGTAGGCGAAGACTATGTGTAAGTCGTCTATGTATATATACACACACACACACACACACACACATACACACATATATATATATATATAATCAATTTTTTTTTCTCCGTGTTTTTCTCCTTGTCTCCATATTCTTTCTGTTGAAGAGCGTAGCTCGAAACGTCAAAGACTTTCCGTATTCCCGAGCGTCATACTAATATATACTTTTGTTATTTACACCACCTGTCCTCGTCTGTTGTTATTTTTTGTATATTCTCCCATATATATATATATATATATATATATATATATATATATATATATATAGACATATATATAAAATCAAAATAAGCAACATGATATCAAGTAGTGACGCAGTATGACCGTTTTAAGCGACTCCATTTAATTGAACAATGCAGTCATTACATCAATTGAAATCCAGTGCTATCAGCTGCACAAATAAATAAGTAGAATTTTAAGAAGTAAGACACATTAATACAATTTTTCTCACTCAAATATATCAACAGACCAAGTAGATGGAAGAAATTTATGTTGTCGCTATTGTAGCTAAGAATAGACTACACTTCCCAGAATCGCAAGGGATTGTACTTCATTTCTAATTCATTTATCTCTTTATCAACTACTAAATCTAAGGCTAAAAGACTGTGCCTATTTTGAATAAAGGACAAGACTGAACTGCTAGCTCATGGCTAGGTATGGTCATAAGTATTATCATATATATCCCTTTCCTAAGGGAGGAAAGAAGATGTAAGGAGTAGTCAACTGAATGAAAGTAACTGTCTATAAAAAGAGGCTGGGTAGGGGAAGACTTTAACTCATGGTGTTAATTACCAGTTAAAGGAGCAAGACGCTAAGAAATCTAAGGTGTTAATATAGAGGAAATTTTATTTGGGGACACTATGGGTGATTGTTCATCAACAATATTGTTATGTTGTATAAAAATAAAATTTAAGAATTTCAAAAACGATATCATAACCAAAATAGGTAAAATGTGTGTATATATCAATTATAAACATTAAAAAGGAAAGATTACATAGAATCAGTTTAATATTCATTCATGTACTTAATTAATTATTTATTAGGTGATTTCTATAAAGACTGCTCGGGGCATTTACATATGGAATAACTGGAGCGATATACATGATATCTATTAATTTTAAGCCATGAATCAGTAAAAATTAAAGATATATACAGATACACACACATTTATAACGTTTATATGGATATAGAATAACCATCTCGCATAGACCTAAGTAGCTGAAAAGTATCTATTTAAGAACAAGAAAACTAAAACAATTTATAAGGGATCAGAGGTTAATAAGTAAGGATATCAAAATAAGAAAACAAAATAATAAGAATTTATAGAAAATAATAAGAGATACATATAACTTACATTTAAAGAGACAGGGGAATAAAATTTGCAGCGGTAGGGAAGAGATAAAGATAACCCGAAAAGTGGGGGTGATATGTATGGAAGTAATGAGGGTTGTTAGAGGTATACAAACCGAAGAGATTTTATAAGTTGTAATGTTACAGGTGCTGTTGTATATATGATTTTATAGTTTTTAGTGGGTATATGATTTAGTCGAAAGGAGACTTACTTACATAAGGTCACTACAAATATACATGATATGATCAGTAGGGTAGAACATCATAGAAAGGAAACTAGTGTAATCACCAAAATAAGATGAAGTCAGACTAACTAGGCAGGGGTTATCAGGGGATAGTATTATATATATCACACCACATATCATAATATGCAATGCAATTTAATTCACCATATAACATGATATCCCATGATTTCATATTTAATACTAGAGGATAAATTTTCAACGGATACGACACCAAAATTAATTTTCACCATCAAAGTTCAAGTATGGTACCTGTAATCGTTAGTTTCAAAAATAATTAAATGTACAGGTGAGGCTATGTATGCATGATACCCTTAGGAGTCTTTACTTATAGCGACTAGGTTATTCCATTCGTCACGTGAGAGGGGTACACCATTATTACCAATTCCCAACAATACATATATATATATATATATATATATATATATATACATACACACACACACACACACACACACATACACACACATATATATATATATATGTATATCAAAATATTACTATTAATAATAAATAATAATATTGGTGGCAATCCAAAGCATGTTCCGGAGAGGCAAGTTTAAAAACATATATATATATATATATATATATATATATATATATATATATGTATATATATATATAAGTATATATATATATGTATATAATTAGAGTACTGGAAAGTACCAGCTTTTCTAGAAATAAGAGTCAGATGAACTCCGAAGCCACAGAAAGCTCACTTAAAACAAACATTGTGTAAAGAGGATGGTGAAAAAAAATTATACCTCTCTACCTTTACGAAGGCCGCAAAAGGAATGGCAGACAGCCTAATATCGATTTCGGACTCTGTACTGAGACGCACTTATCCACTCTTCATTTAGGCTTACTGAAAAAGAAAACAAAACAAATTTAAAAACATTCACCTCAACCATGCTTGCTTGTTCGTGTGAAATCCCAAGGTACTTTCCGAAACGAGCTAAGTGAATAATTTATAAATATATGAAAATATTACTATTAATAATAAATAATTATTTTAGTGGCTATGCATGTATGTATCAGTTTAATCCTTTTAATGCTGGATTGATATAACACCCACCTCGGTATACAGTATATTTAGTAAAGCCAGTAACGACATGTCTATCTCTGACCGCCTACTACGTACTCTGGTACTTCACGTACTTCTCTTTACTTATAGTGACTATATCATTCCATTCGTCACGTGGGAGGGGTGCGCCATTATTACCAATTCCTTACAATATCTCTCCATTTATGTTTTTTCTTAGGATGTGTAATTTTATTTAGCAATAATTTTTTTTTTATTCACCCACCTCTCTCTTTTTCGTTTTTTTCTTTTCGTATAATTTCATATTTCTTTTGCTTGGCATCCACCCTCAGGAACTCTGTGTGTTTTCTTTTCCTCTCACTTGTACTCCTGGGTTCTATCACCAGCAGTGACGTTGGTACTTGGAACGTATTGTACAACCATTCTATCAGTTCTTCCAACTTCTTTGGTTCGCTTTCCATGAAGCTCTTTTTCCGTTGGTACCTCTATCCCTTTTGTTTGCCTTCTCTACTTTTTACCCTATACATTATTTTACTTGTACATCTGATAATTCCCAAATCTGCTTTCCATTCTTGTATGCCCTCATATACATCTTTTCACCAACTTTAAAGAATCTTGGTATGTCTTGCCTGGCACTTTTTCCTTTCTAGCCAGATAGCAATTTATCAATATATGCTGTAGGAAACTAAACAATGGCTACTAATACAGACAGCTCTACCCAATTGGTGCCAGCATAAGAAAGTCTGAGTGTTCGCATGATCTGATAAAATTGGTAGAGAACTCTCATTCCACCACCTTAGAGAAGTCTGGAACCTCGTACGTTGGAGTCGTAGATACTTTAGTCTTTAAAATATAATTGGATTGTCTTGGTTGGAATGTCTTTGATCATTAGTCTATTCGCCCTTGTGATATAAATGCTTTCA
>NC_142934.1:99397495-99399995 GCF_046866305.1 Octopus bimaculoides | reverse complement strand
AATATATATATATATATATATATATATATATATATATATATATATATATATATTCGCTATCTCGGATACATAAGATGAGGATTTTGTTTATTTTTATATGTCTGTACCGTACTATACTGATGAGCAAATGCTAGATTTTATTCTGGTAATCGTGAAATCGTTCGATATATAGTTGAGTTCATTTATATATATATATATATATATGTGTGTGTGTGTGTGCGTGTGTGTGTGTATGTATATATATATATAGCATTTATACGAACACTTGCATACATGCACATGTAGTATGTGCGCTTATATTTATATATATCGTGTGATCTGAAAGCTTAACAATGAAAATATTAAAATATACTTTATTTTGTCAACTAGCTAACAAACTACTCGCAACACCAGCGCCATTCTGGCACTGATTTTCCATACATCGTTGGCGAGTGGATGAATCGTTGCTATCTCTAGCGGTCGCGTGTCCATCATTGATAAAACCAAGGAAGGTCGAAATCACGTGATCTGGTGGTTTCGGTGCTGGAGGTGGCGTGTGTTTATCCCCCCCCCCACCACCACCAGCGATATAAACAATAGTGCATTTTGCACCAAAAGCCAATCCAAGAGATTTTTTCATGGTAACTACTGCAGTAAAGTTTATTCTAACAGAACATCTACGTTTAAGTGAAGATAAATAGTATCTTTCGGTATTAGTACTGTCTCTGTCACTAACAGATAATTATTGTTTGTGTTTCTCGTGAGAGAGAGGTAAAGGAAGAAAGAGAGAGAGAGAGGAGTGAGTCAGAACGACAGGCACACAGAAAGAATATATATAATGAAGATATTTTGAGGTCTTGTGAGAGTCATTATCCCAATATTATAAACACACGCACTGGTTACTTTCTAGTTTTTTTTTTATTATTAGTTAATCGGTTAAATATTCAATTAACTAATCGATTGTTTGTTTATCTCGGTTAAGCAGTAAGTCGTGTTTTTTTCTTTTTTTATCAAAGTACTTTCGCTGCCATTTGCAACCTTTTCAATGATTTTTCTCGTGCAAAAATGACATATAATGAAGTGTTTCTGATCAAAGGACAGAGACCAACTAGCAAAGTTCGAAAGCCAGCATTAAGGGCAGCATGACGAAACATCCCGACACACCGATGATTTGACATGCCAACGATAAAGTTTGTTTCCTTGGGAGGCAGATAGATAGCACATAGCAGAAATAATTGTTTCGTGTAACGATAAAACAATTATTACATTAAATCCAGTCGGCAAGATGTGGCTAATAGTTGTACTTTTCATTAATTCAAAGCATGGTATCTATAGAAATTGTTTAAGATTTTAAAAGAATTTGGAAGCTAAATAGTGCTTATTAATAAAAGATTAGTGTTTCTTTTTTAAATTTAATAAAGAGAAGCCAGTGGAACAAGAGAAAACAAAGCGGTAAGGACATACATCTCGCATGATTTGTGTACCAATAGTAAACACACACACCTCCGCACGCGCGCGCGCTCACACAGGTACATGTGCATGTGTGTATACCTATACTCACATGCACTTACACATAAATATATGCATATATTTAGATGTGCGTATATACAGATATATAATCTATATATACTTACATACATACATATAAACATGCATACATGCATACATACATACTCATATATATATATATATATATATGTATACGTGCGCGCGTGAGTGTGTGTCTGTATGTATGTATAGTTAGAAACACACATAGATATACATATACATATACATATACGCACACACACACTCGCACACACAAATACACACACACACATGCACACACACAAATACACACACACACACACACACACACACACACACACACACACACACACACACACACACACACACACACACACACACACACACACATATATAGTCTGCCATATGTAACGTAGCATAATGTTTTTTTCTTACTTTCCTGTCTCATATCATTTATAGTAACTTACCATTTATTGTAACTTACCGACTCCGGAGCTCTGTCCAGAGAAACATAATTTTGATGGTAGAATGTGATTGAAGGGAGATGTAGTTACCATTTCCAGCATGCCGAAATATATCTTCGTTTTGGATTGCTTTTAGCTACTGTTATAAAGTCTTCAATTCACTATTGATCTACGTGATTTATATTCAAAGGTGAGCCTCTCATTTTCGCTTCAATTATAATGCGTCAGGAACTACATCGTCTAATATGACCTTTAACATGAGAGAAATTTATATAAGATGGAGCTTACTATTACTTCTGGCATGTTGGACAACCACACAAGACTCACTTCTCATGTAACTACCTTCTCTGATCGTTACATAAGAAGTGAGACTAGCAGATTCAGTCGGACGGCTACAGTAGTGGCAGTGTGCATGCTAACATAGCTTTTGGTAATAATGACTATTGTTACCGCTGCTAGGATTCTTGATATTTTAGGGATTTCTGGACTCAATTGTAGGAATAATTTTTTGAGTGTCGTTCTACATTAAT
>NC_142934.1:99382495-99394995 GCF_046866305.1 Octopus bimaculoides | reverse complement strand
CTTGGCAACTAGTTCAAGCATTAAATTACTGATTCGTTAACAATCTTTCGTTGCTATAATGTACGTTGAAGATATCAAGATAGTTTTAGCCAAGACTGTATGTTATGACGAATGTAAACATTGCGTCTCAGTACACAGTATGTTCCTGAACAGAAAGAGAAAGAACAGCTGGTTATACAGTGCGTTTAAAATGAATTTGTGTATACAGATCACTGTAACTGCAATATACTGCAATATTTTTTTTATCTAAATATGTGAAAGTTTTAGCTCTTATGTTTCATTTCCAGTAACACAATATGAATTCTAGGAACAAACGTAAGATTGCTTGGTGGGTTACATAACTTACATCCACTGTCTTCATGAGAAACTACGAGGGGAGGGAATCTTTTGTTAAAAATCACATATTTAAAAAATTTTGAGTCTCATTCACACTTCCGTAGAGCCCGATCTTTTGGAGATTTGTTCCTCTGCATCACTGGCCGACGGACTCTCACTATTTAGGATTATAGAGGAAGGAACAATGTCGTTCTCGACGACAGCAAGATATTCGACTGTGTCTGAATGGTTGCTTCTGTCAGAACACTAGAATGCTGTGAGTATTGAAAAATTCTATCGACTCTGATGAATTCCGAAATCCGTTAATATCTTTCACAGTATCAAGTATAAACTATTGACTTCCAAATTCCAAATCATCAGCGTTGATTGCGAGAATGGCTGACTGTACGGCTGGGGGCATGTCTGAGAGAGCGATCACAAACAGCAGTGATCCCAATACATTATATATACACTTGTAGTGCAATATATGAATTCTTAGAATCTTGTGGCCGTAATCCTACAGATATCAAAAGGTTAGATATAAATATATATATTCAACTCTCATACTTCCTGCCTTTTTATGATCAATATATATATATATATATATATATATATATATATATATATATATATATAAGATAGTAAGAGTGAAAAAACTACAGAAGGCTTGTGTTACATGGTTAAAGTATATATTTAAATTATGTCAGAAAAATGTTAGAAAAATGTTAGAAAATCTTTTTGGTATATAAACATTGTATTTTGAGAAATTTTCGAGGGGTTTTCCCTCGCTTTGTTTGTTTATTTCCCTGTGCATCTCTTCGTCGATGTTTTTATATTTTTCTTCATTTTCTTCATATATATATATATATATATATATATATATATATATATATATATATATATATATATATAGGTACAGGAGTGGCTGTGTGATACGAATTCCCAACCACATGGTTCCGGGTTCAATCCCACTGCATAGCACCTTGGGTAAGTGTCTTCTACCATAGCCTCAGACTGACCAAAACCTTGTGAGTAGATTTGGTAGACGGAAACTGAAAGAAGCCCATAGTATATATATATATATATATATACATGTGTGTGTGTGTGTGTGTGTGCGTGTGTGTGGTTGCACCCCTCCATCACCAACCGTTGTTGGTGTGTTTACGTTCCCCTAACGTAGCGGTTCGTCAACAGGGACCAATAGAATAGGTAGCAGGCTATTTTTATATTCAAGGCGGTGAACCAGCATGTCAAAAAAGCATATTCGGCATATTTTGCTTTATGAGTTCAATAAAGGGAACAACGCGACTGAACCTGCGAGGAATATTAATGCAGTATATGGGGATCGGACAATAAGCGTAAGCCAGTGTCAACGGTGGTTCCAGAAATTCTGAGCCGAAGACTACAGCCTAGTAGACGATCCTCGTCCTGGAAGATTTGTAGGGCTCGACGAGGACGTCCTGAAAACCCTGCTGGAACAAAATCCCATCGTAACTGTAGAGGAACTAGTAGAGACGCTTCGATTTGGTCATTCAACCAGTCATCGACACTTGAGTGTCATCGTAAAAGTCAGCAAATTGGGTCAATGAGTTCCTCTCAAACTTTCCGAGTCTATGCGCGCGCAGACAATGAATGCGTGTGCTTCTTTCCTCGCGAATGAACTTATTTTGGACCGAATAGTGACTGATGACAAGACATGGGTTCTCTATAAAAATGTCAAGTGCCACAGACAGTGGGTAAGGAAAGGAAAAACACCGGCAGCCCAGGCTGAAAAGGGTCTTCACCCACGTAAGGTGTGTCATCTGTTTGGTGGGATATGAACAGTTCAGTTCACTTTGAACTTTTAAACCCAAACCAAACAATAACAAAGGAGATCTGCGAGCAGCTTCAAGTAAAATGACCATCTTTGGCGTCAAGACAAAAAGTGTTCTTCCATTAGAATAATGCTCGGCCACATACAGCGAGGTGGACATTCCAAAGGTTGGAGCAGTTTTAATGGGAAACAATACTTCACCCACCATATTCGCCGGACATTGCCCCTTTCTATTTATCATTTATACGGCAGTCTTTAGACAGAAAAAATATTAATTCTGTAGTCGAGATCAGAACAGTACTGGAGGAGTATTTTTCGTCACGGTCAAGTGAATTTTGAAAGAGGGGCCTTGCAAGTCTACCAGAGCGTTGTAGAAAATGGAGGAGAGTATATTTTAGATTAAAAAACTAACTTTGTTTATTTCAATTTGGAAAAATAAAAGCATAAAAATACTGCAGTATTTATGGGATGATCCAATACATACAGATAGATAGAGTGAGAGAGAGAAAGAGAGAGAGAGAAAGAGAGAGAGTGAGAAAGAGATCATGGTTTTTACAATCTAAAAGTCTAATGAAATTACTATAAGCAAATATATACCTTTGTATTTAACTTCAACAGGCAGAAATGTTACGTTTTGTTTTTTGGGGTTTTTTTCTGCCTTTTGTCGTTGCTGTTTTTTTTATAGTCTATTTTTTGTTTTGTTTTGTTTTTTTGTTCTCCATGATTTGCATGACGTGCATTAGCGATATATTTATCAGATGTACGGTTAAATTTTGAATTCAACTGTGTTTTCAATATTATTTATTTAACATTTTCATGTGATCAAATCCTAGAGAATTCACACATATATACACACACATTTGTGTATATATATATATATATATATATATATATATATATATATATATACAAACACACAAACACATATAAAAATATATGTATACATATACCTACTTATGTATTTGAGTGTACAAAGATATATCTATTTATCTATCAATCTCTCTCTATATATACATACATACATACGTATGTATGTATAAGATGCATATATATCTGGTGTTTATTCGTGAATGCTTTTATTCCTACTTTGATGGCAAACTTTGTTTTTATGTCTTTTGATGGTACGCATTATGCATACACACACACACACACACACACACACACACACACACACACACACACACATATATATATATATATATATATATATATATATATATATATATATAGGGAGAGGCGGTTGTGTGTGAGTGTATGTATGTAAGTATGAATGTATATTTTTATGCGCGTATATGTATATATTTATATATGTATATATACATATGCATACATACATATATACACACATGCATACATACAATCATACATACTTACAAACAAACGCATATATATTGTTTTTGTTGTTATTTTTTGTTGGAATACTGTAGTTGTATAGTAGTTATTTTCATTGGTATTAGTTGTCATCAATTCTGTTGCTGCTGAATTTAGTTAATTACCTGAGTAACGTATATATTCTGCTACGTATGTATGTATATATGAGTGACAGCATATCTAAATATATTCGTATAAATATGTATAAAACATATATATAAATGTATACAAGTGCACATGCATGCACACGCATATATATATATATATATATATATATATATATATATATATATATATATATATATATATATATATATATATATATATATATATATATATATATATACATAT
Organism: Octopus bimaculoides; assembly: GCF_046866305.1. Classification (NCBI taxonomy): domain Eukaryota; kingdom Metazoa; phylum Mollusca; class Cephalopoda; order Octopoda; family Octopodidae; genus Octopus; species Octopus bimaculoides. Next base: position 99,391,145 of record NC_142934.1, on the reverse strand, counting down.
ATATATACATACATATATACATACATATATCCACATACATATATGTGCATGTACATGGGTATATGTGTAAACATAAATGGCAGAGAGTGTGAGTTTGTAGACATATATATTTTTATATGTATATATATGTGTGTATGTATGTCTGTGTATATATATATATATATATATATATATATATATATATATATATGTATGTATACACATATATATATAAATATGCACACACATACCTATATGTATGTAGTTATGCAAGTATGTATACATAATTTCATTATTAATATTCATTATAGACATGTTGCCACTGCTTATATGCATATATACACTTGCAAGCTGATTAGCATTTTAAGAAACATTTATGCATACATGTGTGTATAGGTATGCATATGAATATATATGCACTCAAATATACACACAGGCATATACACACAGGCATATACACATTTGCACAAAGGCATGCACATGTAGACACACGAGCTTACATATGTTCAAGCATTTCATATATATTTGTGTATATATATACATATATATATATATATATATATATATATATATATATATATATATATATATATATATATATATATATATATATATATATATATATATATACATAATAAGACAGTCTTTGTCACTGATGCAGATATACACATTTATAGGGTGATAAGTACTTACACAGATAAATTTGAATCGTACGTATGGAAATACATCAAAGTAGAGATATTAATTAAAAATTAGATAAATAAACATATATAGAATTAATTGAAAAATAATTAATATAGATAGCACAAACATGAAACCCCTGTGCACGGAATTATTTCACGCAATATATGCTAATCTTATTGATGTCGTTGCTGTTGCTGTGTGAGCAGATCTAAGATTAGAGTCGTTCTAGCCCTGATCATCTAGTCTTATTTTTAAAACAACGTGTGTGCAGGACTTCATCATGGGTTATACAGTAAACTATATCTTGTGGTGAGACCCTAGTTTAAGGGTACAGGAGTTTGAGATAGTATAGGGTTACTTCTGAATCAACTATCTCTGAGTTCGCTAAGACCAGGGATGGTTAACGCCCCCAGGTATGGAGTAAATAAAATAGAAGGTTCTGTGCCGAAATATTACAGGACTCGCAGAAGGGATGGATCTTAGATATGTTTCATCGAGGGTCGCCAATATGGGTAAATGACTTGATATCACGTGGACTAGTCTCACCAAGACCAGATAGGCCCTACTCCTGAAGGGTAATCTCGGAAGAGCAAGATATAACAGAGTTAACCGTATATAAAATGAATGAAGGCAGCAAGGAACAATTGCTAGATCATTTTCAAGAAAAATCATGCATCTTCAGACTTTTGTATGGAGGCAGACAAGCAGACAGACAGGCAGATATACAGGCAGACAGACAGGCAAACAGACAGGCAACTAGAGAAAGGGGACAAGGGAAGGGAGAGCGAGAGGAGAGAGAGTGAGCATGGTGCCAGAGAGAGTCAGAGGAGAGAGTGGGGTCTACATTATTCCATGTGTCTTCTATTTGTTTAGATAGTCTGGAACTATTTGTAAAGTGAGATTTTGTTGCTATTTCTAGCAAACACATCTCTGTTTCGACTCAAAATAAATGATAGTATTGAACAAGTGACGTTATCAATAAACTATTTATAAATAAATAACTACTCAATGTGTGATTATTTACACAATATTATTGTATTTACTTTGCTAAGTGCATTCAACAATATAACTGATGGAAGCATTTCCCAGGGGAGCAGTTTGCATACTAAATATGAATACAGCAGGGATCTGCGTATGTAGTATAATGAGTGGGAAAAGTTCGATCAACTGAGATTATTCAAGCAATTAGTTGATAAAAAAAGAACTTTAAAAAAAGCAAAGCATTCCGTCCAGGGTGGTGTTTAAAATCTAAAACGAAACACAAAAATGCTTATAAGGAGAGATAATTCCAATACTACTTACTCATCGTAATTTTCGAACCTGGAGAAATCAACAATGAAGGTTTGAGTATATTTGGTGTATCTAGAATATTTTGTTTTTAAAGACATGTGTCGGTTTCGTTAGGTCACTTTAGCGAAATGTATTCTACTCTAGTTAAAAGACTAAACGTTAGCGATGGATAAAGAAATAGAGGAAATGTTGTGGAGTGCTAAAAATCTAGAGAGAAAAAAGAGCAAGAAAGAGGAGTTGACATCAACATCTATGAGCTCCAGATCAGAATTCTAGGAACAGCGCACATACTCAGAGAGGTAGTCTCCTTTAAATAGTAACAAAGCAACATCATTGGGCGCCTTTGGACCAAGAATTGAAGGTAGAGCAAGAAGAATGAAAATATGAAAACCAACATAGTAAGAAGAAGAAGAAGAAGAAGAAGAAGAAGAAGAAGAAGAAGAAGAAGAAGAAGAAGAAGAAGAAGAAGAAGAAGAAGAAGAAGAAGAAGAAGAAGAAGAAGAAGAAGAAGAAGAATGATCACGAAGTGACACACTTGAGTTTGGATAAATTTGCATGCTTTATATCGAATAATAATGCATCGTTCTTTAGTTCTCAAACGCCAGCTTCTTCATCTTCTCTACCACCGTATACGAACTTATTCAAATTCAAGGATATTGCTTGAATGTTTTTGCACGTGCAACGAATGTAGATAATGTCGAAAGCGTAGAGAATACCGACTTGAACAAAGAGAACAGAATCGCAACTGCAAGTTATCTGTGGAACTATGTACGTTCTCAGAGTTCTCCGAGTATTACCGTTTATTTTTCTGTTTTGGTTTTTCAGTGGCAGTAACAGAGAAACATTAACCAGGGCATATCTCAGTTAGCATTCAAAATACAAATCCTGGAATAGATCTAGGGCTGGTGCCAGATTAATCAGTGCTTTAGGCCATGCCGAAAATGTGCGTCTGTTCTTGCAGCAGTCAATGTGTGCCCTATCTTGCCTGCCTTACAATGTATTTACTGGGTTTGAAGGAAGAGACTGTGTCCATGGTCATTGCAGGCTCTCTTAGATAGGTTAGACACTTGCCATAAATTTGAACCTTAGTCAATCAAAACCAGCGGGAAAGATATGAGCGGAGATGGAATTTCAAATAGAAAAGTGTCGGAACGAACTGACTATAGGAATTAGCACGACGAAAGAAGTTATATAGATGTATTATCAGGTATATCACTGAGTTATACTGATATCTAACAAAAATTGAAATGGTTCAGGCTAATTCACGGGACAAATCATAAAACCTCACATCGCTTTCTCTTTTATACCACCTCATCATATTTGTCCCTGTCATTCCAAGAGTGACTTCACGTGATCTTTCTATTAGTATGGTTTCTGTGTATTTAATTACATTAAGAAATTCAGAGATCGCCTAGTTACCTAATCTTTTACGCCGAACCTTCACAGACTTGGAAAGAGCCAAAAGTTATGGTACCAAACAAGTTTTTCTCATGAAAAATTATATGGTGATTGGGTAAGCTGCTTCTTACTGACTAACCACCTACAATTCGAGTTAGAAACGGCTGCATTACAAAACCTTCAATCAGTATCATTGAGAACTGCGAGATTATAGGAGATAAAACAGAAACATTAATACGAAATTATACATTGTTAGAGTTAGGTAGAATAAGAGTCGTTTAATCATTGATTTATTAATACATATCCGACGCCCATTATGTCTGTTCTAGAGATGCAGTCAAATGGCCAAAACCGGTAAAGGAATAAACCAATAAAATTTATGTAGGTAGGTAGACATACACACACAACACACATACATATGTACATGTATATATATGCGTGTGGATATATATATATATATATATATATATATATATATATATATATATATATAGAGTTATTAATATTTCTAAGTCTCTCTAAAGGAGACTACGGCAGCGGTACTGGAAATTAATAGTTATCGCCAAGCCAACATGGCAGTCCCAAAATTAGGACGAAAGCTGCCGTGAATTAGCTCCAAGAAGCCATCGCCTCTAGCTAGCTATGTGACACACGAAACCTGTGTCCTTTATAACCTTCGAACAGGAGAGGTCAGCAGTGTCCCCCTGCTGGTTTGGCATCTGCAGACTAGACTAGTTTCAGGGTGTTGCCCCTTGTCAATGCAGAGTAGCCAAGCCTTAGCCAGGCGGCGCTGCTGACTATCTGCTCGAAGGTTATTTATCTAATTTCAGTGGAATCTATCCACTGGTTTTCAGAAATAGAGTTATTAATATTTCTAAGTCTCTCTAAAGGAGACTACGGCAGCGGTACTGGAAATTAATAGTTATCGCCAAGCCAACATGGCAGTCCCAAAATTAGGACGAAAGCTGCCGTGAATTAGCTCCAAGAAGCCATCGCCTCTAGCTAGCTATGTGACACACGAAACCTGTGTCCTTTATAACCTTCGAACAGGGGAGGTCAGCAGTGTCCCCCTGCTGGTTTGGCATCTGCAGACTAGACTAGTTTCAGGGTGTTGCCCCTTGTCAATGCAGAGTAGCCAAGCCTTAGCCAGGCGGCGCTGCTGACTATCTGCTCGAAGGTTATTTATCTAATTTCAGTGGAATCTATCCACTGGTTTTCAGAAATAGAGTTATTAATATTTCTAAGTCTCTCTAAAGGAGACTACGGCAGCGGTACTGGAAATTAATAGTTATCGCCAAGCCAACATGGCAGTCCCAAAATTAGGACGAAAGCTGCCGTGAATTAGCTCCAAGAAGCCATCGCCTCTAGCTAGCTATGTGACACACGAAACCTGTGCGTGTGGGGTGTGTGTATGTATGCATGTATATATACATATATATATATATATAATATATATATATATATATATATATATATATATATATATATATATATATATATATATATATATATATATATATATATATATATATATGTATATATATATATATATATATATATATACATGCATACATACACACACCCACACGCACGCCTAATACTGCTTCTGTTGCATATAATGCATATAATGCATATATATATATATATATATATATATATATATATATATATATATATATATATATATATATATATATATATATATATATATATATATACATATATATATATATATACGTATATAGTAAATCCCCAAAAAAGAAGAACAACAAACACAAAGAAATAACAACAACGCGAGGACGTGGTACATGTATAGTATTAGAAGACGCCCAGGGAAGGAAAGAAAGGTGGTTTTATGTTTCGAGCAACGCTCTTCTTCAGAAACAGAGGAAAGTCCAATAGAAAGGAAGACGGAGGAAGAAAATCGCCATCGATTCACATGTGGTTACACTTTGAAAATGTATACACACACACACACACACACACACACACACACAGATATATATATATATATATATATATATATATATATATATATATATATATATATATATATATATATATATATATATATATATATATGTATATATGTATATGTATATACATATAGATACACACACACATATATATATATGCTTGTTCTTGTTATACAATGTGGGCAGATGCTGAGGTTTGCGTGAAGGTACCAATCGTAAATAAAATGTTGTCTGAGTCGTTTTCATCACATGAAACTATTAGTAGCTCATGAAAATATTTACTGTGTTTATTAAATGACAATTATCTCTCACCAGATGGAGTACTTTTTTTCGTTGATCTTACCTTCACTGAACAGTATGCTATATATTTGTGTGTGTGTACATATATACATAAAATTAATGTAAAAAACAGACTGCAATGTATCACCGAAAAGGAAAATTATAATTATAAATGTGACTAGGGTGTAAGAAAACACCTGCACTGCTAGAAATAAGAACTAAAATGTTCTAATGTTATAGTTAAAGCCTATGAATGAAAGCATCTACACTAACGGAGACCATAATTGTCCGAGAAATACCGACCGAGATTCTTAATATTGACCCGTCAGTTTCCGCAATTTCCGTTGCCATCATCAGTTAAGCCAGCTCGGTGTTCCGCTATTTCCGGACATGTTTCTCTATTAGCATATATGCTTTCGTCATCAAAATTAATAGATGATTTAGCCATGGTGTTCACCTAGAAAATTCCCCTTCTAGGCACAATCCGGGCAAAGTTGTTTATGGAAGACCAGCAGTCACCCGTGCGTACAAGCCTCTCTTCACCGCTCCACCAATATTATCCAAGGGAATGGCAAAGGCTGATACAGCTTGGTACAAGTGACGTCGCAATTATTTTCTATAGCTGACTGAACAGGACAACGTGAAATAAAGTGTCTTGTTCAAGAACATATCATACTGGCAGGTCCGGAAATCGAACGCACTACGTCATGATTGTGACTCCGACGCTCTAACTGAGTAGCACGTTGACTTAACTATCCATATCACTTAAAGTTTCATAGACATGAAAATGATATCTCCGCGGAGATTCAGAGGCAAAGGGAACAAACAATTGAAGGCTTCTTTATTATAGAGAGAAAACTTGTCTGGCCAGAAGTTATAATGGAAGATGCGTGACCAAACTGTGGATCGAACACGTATTCACGTTTGAATATGTGTGTGTTTGGTATGAGTGTGTGTGCGCGTACGTGTCTGTATATAATACAATTTATTTACATATATGACATTTTATATTTAATAACTTACACATATACATATTATATATATAATGTATGTCTGATAATAATATTAGGGATAAAATTCAAATTTACGGGTAAAAATTCAATTTAATTTAATTTATCAAAATCAAAATTAAATTAAATTTCACAATATATAATATATAAATATATAATTTAGAGAAAAAACCCCACAATTCTTGAATTCATCCATGAAAATCCACAGTTACATATAGAAAAAATTAATAAGTAAATACACTAAAAAGAGCTATAATAAAAATACAAAGTAATAAATTATTATTATTTTATTATTTTATTATTATTTTAGTATTTATTATTTTAATATTTATTGCTTTGTATTTTTATTATAGGTCTTTTTAGTGTATTTACTTATTAAATTTTTCTATATATGACTGTGGATTTTCATGGATGAATTCAAGAATTGTGGTTTTTTTCTCTAAATTATATATTTATATAATGTGTATATATATATATATATATATATATATATATATATATATATATATATATATACATTCATATATATTACATATTTAATATATATATATATATACATATGTCTATGTGTCTGTGTGTGCATTTGTATGTGTGCGCGTGTGTGTGTGTGCGTATAAAAGTATAAAACATGGATGAAACTAATAACAACAAAAGCTCAAATGATGTTTAACTGTCCATTCACGTACCGAATGAACTGATCTGTTATGTTGACGATATGATTGACATTAAAAAGCACCAGGTGGGGCCTCTACAGTAGGATGATTGCAAAAGCATGGGCCAATGATGATTAATAAAACAATTATTAGACATCACTTATTCTACACTATCAATGTAAAGGCATCTTCTCACTCTCTCTCTCTCGCTAACTAGCTTATTGTATTGTCCCTTTCTCTGTCCCTGTTTGTCTTTCTCTCTCACCTCCTTCTCTCTGGTACTCTCTTAATCAATCTATGTGTACAAGTGCGTGTGTGAGTCATTTGCGCATACACACATATACATGTACGTATACATTCTAATATACATATAGCATACATCATAAACATATATATTGCTCTAAGTTATAGAGCACTGCATAATATAAATAAAGTTAGATAAGGCCGGTTTATGGGATTACTCTGGGTTTCACGTCCATAAAGCGTTTAGGTTTACGGCGTGCCATCAGATCCCAAAACCTGTTGGCTTAAGGCCTCTCTATAATATGGAGGAGGAAAGGACCTCACTACTCAATGTCAACAACAGGGGGTTGTCTCCCTTTGGTTATCGATCGTCAGTGACCCTGTTAGACAATCTCCCAGATTCTCAATGTACTGAAACCATATATCTAGCTTTATCTACATAAAAGGATAATGCGCAGAGCTGCTAGTAAGAGAATAACTGATGGGGAAGAGGTGGTAATTAGAAGAAGGAGAGATAGGAATGGCTAATACTTATTTAGATTATCAAATAAAGAGGAGTGTAATGTAAAACAAAAGAGATAAGAAATATAAGCTTTAAGGGTGGAAATTAAGATGAAGGGGTACAGGAAGTAGTAATTCATAACTTAGAAAATTTATTTTATTAAATTGATAAAAATTTGAATCAATATATAGAAAAAGGATAGAAATTAAACTTAAAACCTAATAATTAAATAATCTAATATATAACAAAAAAGCTATCAAGGTATTTCCTAAGCATATTGTTAAGGTAGACATGATAAAACCAGAGGTTTGAGTTGAGATATCTGTAGCCGAGGAGATAGTACCTATTGGCGAATCCATGGGCATCGAGGTTGATGATGGGGACATTAACGATCTTGTGGAGGAACACTCAGAAGAGATGACGACAGACGAATCCCTGCAGCTTTAGGCGCAACAGCATTTGGATGCAGTGAAAGAGATTGGTTCCCGGGAGGACACCGTAGCAGAGAATGCTATCTCTACCAGTGACACAAAGGCAGTGTTGGCAAGTGGAGGTATGTTTCTGAATTTGTAGAAAAATATCATCCTGAAAAAGTAGCTACAGGTCGTGCAGCTGCTTTATTTAATGACTCTGCTC
>NC_142934.1:99377495-99379995 GCF_046866305.1 Octopus bimaculoides | reverse complement strand
ATATATACATACATATATATGCTTATATATAGAGAGAGAGAAACATAACTATATACATAAACATACACACACAAACGCACACACACATTCCTATTAGTATTTTACCCTTTTCTTCTCATCTTCTCATTCATATTTCTGTGGCAATGTGAGATTGATAAAGACTCTCTTACAGGGAATCTTTTATCCTTTTGTTAACTGCAGAACTTCTGTGTTTTTATGCATATTCAAGCAAACACACGCGCAGCGCGCTAACACACACAAAAACAGACATCATAACACACGTATATGCACGAACGTGTGCATCTAAGTATATGTTAATATTTGTGTTCTTGTCTGTAATAGAAGTATGTCTTCCGCGTTCATTAGTGCACACTCGTTTTTTTACGTTATGCACATTCGTCACTTTGTATCTGAATGCAAATATATATTCACACACGTGACTTCTGAGCAAATGCATACATGCATACATACATACATACATACATACATACATGCATACATACACACATGCATGCACACATAAACACCCAAACAAATACACACACATATAAAATACATATGCAAAATAAACATACATGCATACTAAATTATATATGTGTGTTTTAGTGTGTGTGAATGTATATATATATATAAATGTATATGTCTATATATATATTGTATATATATAAGTTTATATATATGTACATATATATGTACATATATTTATATACATATATAGATATACATATATATGTAAGTATATATAAGTATATATGTATATATATGGATATGTATATATGTATATATATGTGGATATATATGTATATACATATACATATATATATATATATATATATATATATATATATATATATATATACATACACATTTATATGTATATGAAATGGGCGTTTATTAATTTATCATAGATATTCAATATATCAAAGAAAGCTTGAAAGTTACTTTTTACTGTGAAATTTAATTAAATTCTTCGAAATATTATTAAATATTTTATCTTAAAAATGAGAAATTCATTTTTATTATCACTCAATTTTTTATTTCTTTTTTGTCTTACCATAGAAACTGCACCAGAATACCTTGCAGGACTCCACACCTCAATATGTATACGAACATTGCACTGGTGTAACTGTGGGTTTTCTCGGTAGTTAAGTATATACTGTATTGTAGTGGATGGTGTTTATCGCTTTGTAACCATTTTGGATGGAAATATACAGTGAGCGCTTTTATATGGTCACTGAACAAATGTGAATAACAGTGAAGTTTACTTCACATATTATCATATTTTTTTTTTTATTATTTTGGTTTTTACTTGTGCCATTCATTTGACTGTGGCCATAATGGAGCAAGGTACTGAAGAATTTTTAGTCGAATATAGCGACCCCAGTAAATATTTGGTCATTCTTTTTTAAGCCGGGTACTTATCCTATCGGGCTCTTTTGCCGAACCGCTATTTTACAGGGTTGCAAACACACCAGCACTTGGTAGGCAGTGGTGGGGGACAAACACAGACGCAAAGACACCACACACACGCACACACATACACACACACACACACACACATGCACATACACACACACACGTATATATATGTATATATATATATATATATATATATATACGACGGACTTCGCTCAGTTTCTCTTTACCAAATCCATTGACAAAGCTTTGGTCGGCCCGAGGTTAGAGTAGAAGACACTTGCTTAAGGTGCCACGCAGTGGAACTGAACTAGGAACCAGGAAATTGAGAAGCAAACTTCTTACCACACAGCCACGCCTGCTCCTTACTGAAATTAATTCTTTTTGCTATAATCACACGGCCTAAAATTTAGGGCAGGGGAATAGTCGATTACATCGACCCCAATACTCAACAGGTACTTATTTTATCGACCCCGAAAAGGTGAAAAGCAAAGTCAACCTCGGCAGAATTTGAACTCAGAATGTAAAGACAGACGAAGTACCGCTAAGCATTTCCCTCGGCGTGCTAATGACCTTACAGAAATTCACGATGAAAGGCATATTGTAAAGTAGTACAATTGTAAGAGACAGTAGTGTCGTCAGTTGGAGATTGATGGTCGGTTCCATCAGAGCTAAAATTGGTCTAAGTAAACATACAATGAAAAACTAAGTAATGATCATAACTTCATTCATTCACAGTCTATATATCTATACTCACGTACATATACACATATATATACACACATACGTACTTCTATAGTTGTATGTATATATACATATACAAATACAGAATCTCACATGCAAACAAACTCGTCACAAGTGTATACACACTGTCTACCCCCATTTTTCTTTGTGACTCTAGTTCTTTGTCTCGATATATAATTGAGTGTATGCATATACAAACACATATCTATGTATGTATGTATGTATGTATGTATGGATAGATAGATAGATAGATAGATAGATAGATAGATAGATAGATAGATAGATAGATAGATAGATAGATAGATACAAATATAGATAGATAGATAGATAGATAGATAGA
>NC_142934.1:99367495-99372495 GCF_046866305.1 Octopus bimaculoides | reverse complement strand
TCTGCTTGGAACCCATTATTTACCAGCAATGAAGAACAAGATTTACTATAGAGGAAGAGTTACTCTACCAACATGTGCAATTTCAACAACTATGTTTGCTAATAAACAAACTATGCCCACTTTTGCGCGCGCGTGCGCGCGCGCGTGTGTGTGTGTGTGTGTGTGTGTGTGTGTGTGATATGACAAGCATGTCATGTCGAGGGTAAAAAGCATGCAGATGAATATTGAAAGGAAATTGCTTTGTGTATGAGTGTATGTGTATATACAAATGTGTGTAGATATGTAAGTATATATATATATGTGTGCGCGTGAATGAAATAAACTTTAGCTTTTTAAACGTAAGAATATGTGGGACTATAGTGAATTATTCGTTAGCGTCACAGGAACATGGGTCTGCGCCCAAAGAGCTTACGTCGATAATGTTGATCCCTGCAGCGGCTATAGATTTAGAAAGTGATACAAGTGTGACATTCCCGCCTGCAGTAAATGCGTTTGAAATTAATTTCTGGTGCAGTATTGTCCTGGTGCAGTATTTTTTCATCGGGTACCATTTTTCCTTCAACAGCTAACTGAACCTCCCACCTAGTAATTCTATACCACTGCCTAGCTTCAACCCTTAGTGGGTGTTATCAACTAAGATATCTTCCCTACCTTTCTACATTCATTTTAAGATATTTCATATTCCACTTTCAGATATCTTTAAAAGAAAGACGGTATTAACCTTGAACTGTCTTGCAGAGTGCCGATCCCCTTATAGCATTTCGTCTAGAATTCCTACGCCTGACGTACCCCAGCTAGCTAAGATGTTGTTGCTAGAAAGATGAAGGAGCTAGGTGTCATAAAACTTGATAGAATCTCGTTGGTGAAACTAAAAGTCCACTTGACATATGTTATCCGTCTCAGAGTGCCTAATGTGGAAGGTGTTGAAACTCTTGTCTAGTATGTATGTGTTTGTGCGTGTGCGTGCGTGAGTGAGTGAGTGAGTGTGTGTGTGTGTGTGTGTGTGTGTGTGTGTGTGTGTGTGTGTGTGTGTGTGTGTGTGTGCGTGTGTGCGGTAAGGTATGTTTGTGCATTTGACTGACGCTCACATTTATTAACGAAGTGTAGAAGCTAAAACTACGATGATTCTTTTTAAAAACTTGAATTAAAACTGCTGCAATTATGCAATACATTCAACCATCGAATATTTACTATTCACTAGACATTTCCATTCATTGAAAATTGCACCCAGTAATTTAAATTTAAAAGAAGAGTTGTCACACCTAATACATGCAGTCGTTTTGGTCCATTTAATTGGCAGAATCATTCCAATGGATCATTTCATATCACTTTCCAAAGCAACTGCAGTTTGATATGTGGCAGTTGATACCGAACGGAATATCATTATCATTCGAAGTTATCTAGACGGTTTTACATTTTCTAGTGCTTCAGTATTGATTTGCGAATGCATTTGCCTATAACATTTCATTTGTGCTCTTATTTGGCTATTAGGAATTCATTCTTTTGCGTTACTATCTAAGCAAATTGATTCAATAGACAAAAATATTTTCGGGAATGAATATTCATGGTAGTAATACACTTCATAACATAGGCCGTGAGGAGAGAGGAATAATTTCTTTCATAAGGAGTACGATTTAGGAGAAATGAGACTAGTGTCGAAGGAATCGGTGAATAGCAAGAGGAGAAAATGCTAAAGCCCGAAAAAAAAAACTATTCATAAACTGCGCCGGCAAAAACTTGCAAGAAAATCAGTAAAAGTGAATAAGAGGATGTTCTGACATTTCCAATAGATTTTTACTTTGAAGAAAAGCCGTTTTCGAAATGTTAGGAAACACCTCTGCTTGAGGCACACGATTTTTATCATTTTATGAATTTATTAAATGTTCTTTACTCGATTGTTCGGATTCAATTTTGCCACGCTCACACACACGTAGGAATATATACACACAGTCACACGCTGAGATATACACGCACTTACACATACACATGCACATACATACATACATACATACATACACACTCCTTTGATTTACAGTATATACATACATACATACATACATACATACATACATACATACATACATACATACACATACACCCCTTTGATTTACAGTACAACTCTTTTTCATTGAGGAACACTGAAGTTACAGAAAGTATATTCTTACATTAGATTTCAGAAAAAAACTTAAATAAATTTCCTCATTCATACAGTGGTATGTGTTGCTGTTGTTATTCTTTAGGCTTAGAGCATACCTGATCAAGCCAAGTAGAAGAACAACGGCATTCCATCCGACGTGGTTCACCGCACTGTTTGACATATCTCAAACACAGTGTCATTCCAACTTTAGACGGCAGGTTGTCATCTGAACAGTGAGTTTGGCTGCTATTTTTTCAGCTTTTAAGAACGCATAGAGACTCTGTGTTGACAAGAAATGCTTAGAGGGATACAGATATTTGTAGATCAGTTTGAGCAAAGAATGTCATGAAATCTTAGTTCTATACTCATAAGCACGTTTAACATAAGTTCTGTAAACAATTCCAGAAAGTATAACGACAATCTTACAAGGAAAAGCAGAAATATTTCTCTCCTCTAGTACAAAGAAACGTGCAATTCATTAAGCTAAAGATATTTTCTCTTGGAAATTTCCCATACACAATGATTGTGATTTATCGCGAGCACCAAGGTATATCCCGAGCTGGTTAAATGTTCTGTAGTGTTGCCGTCTCTCGGTACACTCCGTACGTGCTTTCTAATGGTATATTATATATAGGTGACAAATACACGACCTCCTCATAGCACATATATATATATATATATATATATATATATATATATATATATATATATATATATATATATATATATATATATATATATTCTGGATCTAAGGATATCGCGAAATGTCATTTACAGGTCTTAGATAGGCTGAAGGACCTCTGCACGAAGTGTGTGAATCTGAGAATGTGTGTGAATATGTTGAATAAAAGCATAATTAACTGATTCTCCTGTATTTTCTTTTACTCAGAGCCAGGAACTTTTCACCACCTCTCGTATATAATTATAGTATATATGTATATATGCGTGTGAAGTTGCGTGGCCTAGTGGCTTGGCTCGCTAGCCACTAGATCGCTAGATTGTGGGTTCGATTCCCTGACTGGGCGGTGTGTTGTGTTCTTTGCTCCAGCCTCCCTTTCGATTAGGAGGAATGTTGGCCTGTTGGCCGAGCCAACGGGGTGGCATCATTATGCGTGTATATGTATATATAACTTGGAGACATTAGTCACCTTTTAAATCATACCTAGATACTATCTCTTGTGTATCAAACTATTAGTAGTTCACAACTATATACCGCGTGGTTCGGCGCCTCCAGTCCGACCCCTCCACCTCCCACATCTTCCCTAATCGACCCCTCCCCTCCTTCAAACGAGCCCACAACCTACGGGACCTCTTGGTCCACAGCTTCTTCCCCAACCCAACCTCCCAACCTGGCTCTTTCCCCTGCTCCCGTCCACGCTGCCGCACTTGCCCTTACCTCTCCAACACCACCCTCCTCACCAGCACCCATCACCGACCCTATCGCATCACCGACTCCTTCACCTGCACGTCTACCAACATCATATATTGCCTCTCCTGCTCTCTCTGCCAATCCCTGTACATCGGACAAACGGGGCGGCGCCTGGCCGACCGATTCGCGGAACACCTCCGAGATATCAACGTTGGCAATGACACCCCGGTGTCACGCCACTTCCGTTCTGCCGGCCACTCCTTGCGGCAACACCTGTCTGTGTTTGGATTGTCCATGCACAGGGGCCATCCGGACTCCCGTTTGCGCCGTGAACAGGGGTTAATCTTCTATCTTCGCTCCTTTGCGCCACATGGGCTCAACTCCCCTCCACTCTTCATCTAACCCCCTCCTCCTGTCTCTCTCCCCCACCCTCCCTCCTACCACCCATCTCTCCCCTCCCCCACCTCCTGCTCCGACTCCTACTTCTTTGTACCTCTCTTCATACTTCTCTCCACTCCCACTTCTCTTCACCTCTCTCTTACTCTCTCTCACTCTCTTCTCTCGTACTCCCCCCTCACCCCTCTCCCGTACTCCCCCCTCTCTCACTCTTACTCTCTACACTCTTACTCTCCTACTCTCTACACTCTTACTCTCTCACCCTTACTCTCTCACTCTCTTCCCCACTCTCTCACTCTCTTTCTCTTCCTTTCTTCTTCCCCCCCCATACCCCTCTTCCCTCTCTTTCTCTTCCTCTCTTTCTCCCCCCATACCCACCTTCCCCTCTTTCTCACCCCATACCCACCTTCCCCCTCTCTCAATCCCCCTTCCCTCTCTTATACCCACCCTCTCTCCTCTCTTCCTCTCCCCTCCCATACCCATCTTCCCCCTCTCTTACATCCACCTTCCCCTTCTCCCTCCTCGTCAACACCCCCTCATAAGCTCATCCCACCACACCCCAACACACTCCTATTCTACCTTCCCACTCCACCCCATCCAATTCCTTACACCCACCACCCACCCCTACCCACATACCCCACCCTACCCACATACCCCTACCTCTACCCCACACTCCACCCATGCCTTCCCCACCTCCCAAGACCCTCACATCACACCACACCAATACCCTTGCATCACACCACGCACACCACACCAATACCCTCGCATCACACCACGCACACACTACAACTGACCAACTATTTTCTTCCTTTCTCCCTTCCCCCATTTTCACACTACATACGTCAAGATCACCAGCAGTCTACCTCCCACACACAGCCCCTCGTTCCCGATCACCGCTTGTTATCTCCCCCTTTCTTAGCTCTCCTGAAATAAGAATTTCTAACTTCCGGTCAGTCATTGTTATGATCGGCCATTATTATGATTGACCGTTGACTGAACACTATTCAATTTTTTTTCTCCGTGTTTTTCTCCTTGTCTCCGTATTCTTTCTGTTGAAGAGCGTAGCTCGAAACGTCAAAGACTTTCCGTATTCCCGAG
>NC_142934.1:99357495-99364995 GCF_046866305.1 Octopus bimaculoides | reverse complement strand
GGTGTTGTCCAAAGAATTTTATACTCTTCCAAATAGTTATTCTGAAATCACATTATTGGTAAACTTTAGCACAAAATGTTGTAAATTAGGTTTTGTTCCAAAATATTTTTAGTCTGGAACTACCTCCCGAAGTTATAAAACTTACGTTAAAGTTTACAAATTTTAAACTTCCTGGTGCGATAGCCAAGTGAGGCATCGTCTTTGCTCGGTTGATTATGGGTTGTTTTAACACTTTCTGCAGTGTATTCGTTGGTACCATATTAAAGTTACTTTGTGTACGTTAGTGTGTCATCCCTAATTGTGTTTAACAAGGCTCATCAGGTGCAAAATACATGCATGTTCCAAGAAGAACGTATACTCTCGATGCATTTGCACAATATTTCATTGTGATATTTAAAGAGATTATTACATTAGATAGCAATAAAAACTGATGAACACGAAATAATGATAACTCACCACATAATCAAACGTACATCAACTAAATATATCTAGAAACATGGTAATTTAATAAAACAGTTTTGTTGCTCTTAAAATATTTGAGAATAAATTTCTGTAATTGTTACAACGTAAAATTGTTCCTACAATAGTTGTTCGAGGAACTTTATATAACACTGTAGATTCAAGCACACCCCCCATATACGTCTTTGGTGACGAAAATTATGCACGTATATAGGCCTGTATGCATTAGCTAATGTGTGTGTAATTGTCGGTGTGTAATTAGTTAATTGTCGGTGTCCTTCGCCTTTTTACGCTCATCTCTCTATCTTTCATTTTCTGAAAATACGCACACATGTATATTGTACAAAAATTAAAATTAAGAAAAAAAAGAAAGAACTGGACAACGAGATACAAAAAAAACGAATTAATAACGTATATTAGGTTCACGCTCAAGAAAATGTGAAGACATTTTTAATGTTTCGAGCACATGCTCTTCTGCAGAAAGGATAGATGAGGATAGAAAAAATAGAGATAATAAACTTGTCTGAGACGGACACCGCATGCTGAAATTACCGCAAGAGTAAGGGTGTTTGAAGATCAAGCATGTCAGTGGAATGAGAAACAGAAGGTAAAGAAGAGATTGAAAGTTAGTAAAAGAAGTAACATTTGAGGAGTCGTGGCAGATTGGTCTGACACAGGGTAACGGTGCACAGTAAAATCTAGAAAGGTGGTAATCTAAGAATAATTATGGTAACCCAAATAGACCTCCAGTGGCACATATATATGTGGTGGGGGGGTATATGAGGAGTTTCTGGCTTTGGGTAAAATACAGGAAGATCAATGATTTTAACCAACATTTTCCCCTCTCAGATTCACACATTTATTGCAGCCGTCCTTCAGTTTTTCTAAGCCCTGTAAAAGAACTCGGAATGTTGGGCCGCCAACCAGGCCTTTCACGCGCGATGCCCTTAAAGCCAGGAACTTTTCAGCACTCTCTCGCATAGATACATGTGTGAGTGAGTGTGTGTGTGTGTGTGTGTGTGTGCGTGTGTGTGTGTGTGTCTGTGTGTGTGCGTGTGTGCGTGTGAGTCTTTGTGTCTGTGCCTCTGTGCGTGTGTGTGTCTAATACCAATATAATATATATACATAATACATAATTTACGTAGGTATCAAGAAGGAATCTTCTACATTGTGACTCGATATGGGATGAATAACAAGTAAATCACCCTCAAATCACTACCTACTATTTCATGTTAATATGTATGGCTGAGGCTCCACCTACTGATTTGACAAGTTAGTATTGGAAATAGATTTTAGGTCGAACAGTAGAAACAGTAGGTGGGCCTTCACGTTAGTGAAGGGGGCTAGTGCGCTGTAAAGCTGCCGAGAGGCAGGTCTCTGAAACGGTGCGCATTTATCTTCTGATGACCTCTGAAATCTTCTGGCATCCGGTTTGCAGAGGCTTTGACTGTTCGCACTTGCACTAGAAAGCTATTTCTAAGTCTCTCTGCCTGAACTAATGAAAGTGGCCCATCCTCTTAATATGCTTACATGTGTGTTTGATATGCTTACATATGCTTACATGTGTGTTTGATATGCTTACATATGCATACATGTGTGTTTGATCCTTACATAGGCTTACATGTATGTTTGATACGATTGGACCTCTGCAAGTTGGTAGTAAGATCCGTTTGAAATATTAGCTAAATCCTCCTTAAACTGCACCCGATATATATGCATTGGGGAAGAGCTGTACCCGTGATATGCGTCTCAGTGTATGCTTGTGTATACGTCATGTTACTCTTAGAGCTACTAGTAACATGTTACGCATGCAACTTGTACCTTTTGGCCGTCGGCGACTAAACTGGCAGCCGTATTAAACCTGTTTTGTAAGGTGGGTGGTTTTCGCTGGACAACCTGCAGGTCAAAGAACAATACCTGTCAAAGAGTAGATGGATTCAATGGAGGCAACGGCCATCCAACAGATCGGAGTGAGAGACTCTAGTCCTTATTTAGGCATATCTGTAGGAGAAGGAAAACTCTGATGCAACGCCAGCTACTTCATTTGCATCTAATGATGCAGACTGGTTCTTATTTATGGGATAATACATACGTCGCTTAAAGAGTTTGCTTGTTACAAGGAGTTTCCTCATTTGAAAAAGCTTCACATACAATTATCGCTTGATTTTGTACAACAGTACTATGTCTTGCAGACCGTTATGCCGTCTCCTTTGACATAGCAGTTCTTCAACACACACACACACACACACGCACACACACACACACACACACACACACACACACACATACAAATAGGTAGTAAAGTTACCTCCTTGAGCCATGCCAACTCATAAGGGCTGGTTTCCCTTTTTCCATGACGTATATATTCCCCGCCTGGACGGGACACCGATCCATCACAGGATTACGCATTTTTACCAGCTGAGTGGACTGGAACATTGTGAAATGAAATATTTTGCTCAAGAACACAACGCGTCACCCGGTCCAGGAATCGAAATCACAATCTTACGATGATGGGTCCAACACCCTAACAATTACACCCCGCCCCCGACACACGCACGCGCACAAATACTGAAGCGCATACAGATATAAACTCACGCTCATAAACTAGTATAAAAGTACATGAACGTACGCTCCATTAGTCCATGTGTTTTCCTTTTATATTTCAAAATCTCCAAGCTTGAGAAGTCAAAAATGAAGGAAGAAAAGAAAAATGATAAATGAAATATAAATCAATTAATACAACTGTGTGTTGAATAAACTAATGAAAATTGTTTAGAATAATTCTTGAATAAGACGGAATCTTGAAACATTAATTTGGATATATGTGACGATGAATGAATATATAGATGTGTTTGCGAGTACCTTGAGAAAGTGGCTTCTGTTATAGACTCGAGTGGACAAATACTGAATAAAATTTGGTCGTCACAGCTCCAACACACGCATACACAGAGACGCACACAAACACGCACATACATAAATGTATACCTATATATAAATATATAGCATGTATGAATATATATATATATATATATATATGAGTAATGCACCCCGGCGTTGCCTGGGTGTTATGATCTACAGCAACATTGTATTATTTGTGCCTTTCTTCTTTATAAACATGTTTTTCGATCATTTTGTGATGAGCAACGCTGCAGTTTCAGTCTACTAAATTCAGTCACAAGTCTGTGGTTGATAGTTATATGACTATTCCCACTATGGTACCTGTCTATTAACTGCACGGTATGTACAACAAAGCCACATACCAACTGCAAAATTAGGAACGCTGTACACCGAATAAAGTGCCTGGGCGTATCTTGCACAGATCTACCAATGGAAAACCTCAAAGAGTATTAGCGAAAGATTCAAAGTTCATTGGAAAAACTACACTGAAAAAGCAAAAAGAAAACATCTCTGTTTTTTACAAGCATGCATTAGGCTGCCATAATAGCTGATTAGGTAGATTTAAATTAGATACCTTGTCTACGCATACTTTTGATACCGTGTTGAAACAAGTCTCTAAATCTCTCTGTTTATGTGAATACAAACCCATCTTCAACCGCAAGGCCGGATGGAGTACCATCCATGTGTCTTACACAAGTACTTCTTAACCTACCACTTTCCAGCACATTTCCTCTTTTAATTTGCTTAATTATCAATGTTTTAATTATTTCTCTACTCAAATACTAATCTACCTAATGTTATATATATATATATATATGTGCGCGCGTGTGTGTGTGTGTGTGTGTGTGTTAGTATGCATGTATGTTTATATATGTGTGTATGTATATGCCTCTCTCTGTGTATGTATGCATAAATATAAAACAAAAATTAATTTTTAACCGTTCTCTATCTTCAATTTTCAATTAATTGATTTATTTCTAAGACATTACTATTCAGTTTTATCCTTTCAACCTAATTTTCCTTACCTCCCATCTGTGACATTCTCCGCCTCCCCTTATCCCACTTTTATTCTTTTTTTCTCCTCTCCGCCTTCATCTTTATTAATTGTATCTTTACCGTTTATTAGGGTCATTATCACGTGCCTATAGCGTTTATTACTGTTAATATTATGATGTGCCTATACTAGAAAAGGTTATTATTATTATTATTATTATTACCATTGTAAATGCGATAAGCTGGCAGAACCTTTTCATGCTGGACGAAATACTTTGTGACATTTCATCCCACTTTATCAATCGAGCATTTTATGTAGATTTCTATGTGATTTCATAACTCGACAGCTGTTTCAAGAAGCCCGGATTTAATTAATAATCATAATAATCATAAATTGCAGATGAAATGTGCAAAGATTATTATGATAAATCACGTAATCCTGGGCTTTCTGGAACAGCTGTCCAGTTATGAAACGTTTTCTCATCTTATTCTGTACTTTTATTCCGTATGTTTACATATGTGTGTGTGTAAGCATGTATGTATGTGTGTATGTATGTATGTATATATATGTATGTATGTATGTATGTATGTGTATATATATATATATATATATATATATATATATATATATATATATATATATATATATATATATATATATATATATATATATATATATATATATATATATATATATATATATATATATATATATATATGTATGTATATATAACAGCAGTATATAACAACAGAAATTATTTGCAGTATTTAGTCCACATGATTTATTCCTCTTGTTGTCAACGTCTACCTTGCCCTTTTATATCATACAACATCAATCATACAGATAACAAAGTCTCCGGATCGATATAATCGACTAAATATTTCTTGTGCTCCATTATGGCCACAGTCTAATGTTTGAAACTAGTAAATGAATAAAAGAATAAATAGATGGACACTTCGATAACATTTAGAAGAGTAAATTAACCCACAAACTCATTAGTGAATGACTTCCTCGCCCCATTCGATTATTTCCCCGCCTTTTTTCTTTATTCCGTTGCATGATGTTCTGCTCCATTGGCGATGTTGGTTGGCGTGCAAGAGAAGCCACTGGGATAATTCTCACCGGTCTCATCAGCGTCCAACCAATTAATAACCATGCGTTCGATTGGAGGAACATTAACAGTGATATTTTATCTCTCATCATCATATTAATCCAGCTATCTGAACAGATACAACATAATGGAATCTCGCTGCTGTAGTTGTTATTAGTGTTGCTGTTGCTACTGTTATTATTGTTGGTTTTGTTGTTTTTGTCACGGATCAAAAGTTGGAGATAAAAGAGAGAACATGAGAGAAGCGTCACTCCATGTTATGTAAACAGCAATTCAGTGTAGCAGGAAGGACAATTATTAAATCTTCACACATGCTAACAAACCTTGTAGGGCTGTGTTATTTAATTATTTCCTTTTTGTCATTATTGTTGTTTTTATTGTTCATATTGATCATCATATTCAATAATGCCATTTCAATTAAGTTTCTGCTGATCCATCGAGTCTTTTTATGATCTCATGGGGGCCATTATGTCACCACCTGTGGCTAAACACTGTTTTAAAATATTTGGGGGAATTTTAGCATTATTAATATAATATTGTATGTTTTGCTTGAATTGTATTTATATGGCAAGTGACATGATCTGAGACTGTTTGTTGAAACTGAAGCAATCATATCGCAGAGGAGCCATTTTAGATGGCTACAATAGCTTTCCCACGATGTAAATTCTAACATGTTTTAGTCTACACTTAGTTTCAGTTAGTATATTCGTTTACTGCCGTCAGTTAATCTGTCTATATTTGGCTGCACTTGAATAGAAAACAAACAAAAAAAAACAGTCTATGTTAACCAAAGATCTCAATATACTGTAGGATCTAGAATGAGCTTTGGAAGTATGTATTTCTGCCACTTTCACTTCTACTACAACAGCTTCTGAATCTCCGTACTAAATGCCAAGCACCCCCTCAACCTCAAACTAAAGCCATGTTATGCTCCATCTCTTCTTATCGCCCCCTTTCTGATGAGTCTTACTTAAAATAGTTTAATGTTAACTTATTTAACGTAGTAATCATCAAGAGTGTTATAAGAACTACTTATGCGTTGAGGTGAGGAAAAGACAACACTATCGTAATGACTAATATTACTTTGGTAATTTAGGCAATTAGGGGAGAAAACTATGGACACATCTTGGTTTTATTAGACCTCCTCAACGAGGCATATGCTTCAAAGTATTTTCCTAATTAATTATCTGGGTGTTCAATATTTTACAAGTGTAGATGCACTGTAATTTCCTATTTGTCGATATTTTTTCTTGCAGATATCTGTATATCTGCAGAACAAGGGAAATATTCACCGAACGCATAGTTATTAACTTTGATATTATCTACAAAGGTTGTGAGTTATTATAGTCCTTTCCGGGCTATTTATATAAAAAAAAATCTAAAATACATTTACACCCATCTCTACAAGCATTAACCTAAATTTCGCCTTAATCTTCACCCTCTGAATTTGTCACACCTCTTTGTTTCCCATCATCCATATATAAACCATCTCTTCTGTCCACGATACACTCTCCATTCCAACTTCACTTCGAAATGTAACATCAGTGGCTACATTTACTCTCCTTTTTCCAACCCTCATCACTCTGTCACCAATACTATCAGCCATTTTGACTCTAAATTTTTGTTATTCCATTCCTTTATATCCACCAGCTTTTTCTGTCGCTCTCTGAATGTCTCTAACTACAGAAACGTGTTCAAAAATATCTTTTATCCAAAACTGAGGACATTCATCATCTCTGATTAATTCAATATAAACAAATCCTATTTCATCTTGCACTCCAACTCTATGGACACAACCGTCAAGAGAACTGAATCATGAGTCTATGTGATTTGTCTGTACCAGGTCGTAAAAACACATTCTCATATTTCTGACCAATACAACGATTCTCTAAACACTCTTTTCCTCTTTCTCACATGCAAACCAATCTTTTATAAATTTATCACCATTTCTTCCAGGGTCTCTCAACCATTTTTTAACTTTTTGATTACCATTTTATTCTGGTCGACCTCCATAGCCAATCGATGTTTAAAAACTAGT
>NC_142934.1:99339995-99349995 GCF_046866305.1 Octopus bimaculoides | reverse complement strand
TAAATGAAGGGGAACTTGTATATTCTTTCTATTTCATAGTGATGAAAAATGAGACGTTACAACTGAAATATATTGCCAGCAAACACATACTTAGTTAACCTGGATGCGACCAGATTTTGCACTCAAATGCCTCCCATGAATTAGGATTGCAATACGAAATAGACAAATATCCACAAATAATTCATGAGAAGTTCTCAAAAGAATTCATATTAGATTGATTATATTTGATGCTAAATTTTCAACCTATTCACTTTTGCTAACCACCAGTACCTGGAAATAAAGGTGCGGAAATGAGCTCAACAGTCGCACCCATTTTTGAAATAATAGTGATGCAATTCTGTTACACACCCATCCCATACCAAAGTTTAATATGGCAAGACGTATATATGCAATAATTACAGACACAGATGACGGAGAAAGAGAAAATTAGTCGAGAAACAATAATGCTCCACAAAAAAAAACTTAATGAATCCTATTATACACAAAGGGAAATCAATATCAGTCCCTGAATTACAGAGAGCCTCTCAGAACGAAGCGGAAGATGCAAACATAAGTATTCCATTTGTGTTCACCCAAAACTCAGAAACCAAGCGATCGCATGCTAAGTTAATCGATACTTTCCAATTTTACACAGGTCACCATATATGCAGAAAATCATTAAAGTGTCACAAATTATTGGGACTCGAGGACTGCCACCAAATCTTAAAAGACTCTTAACAAAGGCCAAAGAATCAATAATGCAAGTAACAGAATGTGAAGACCTTCCTTGTGAGATTCATGATTTGATTGATCAGGGCAAAATCGAAGAGATCAAGAATTGTAATGAAGTCAAGATTTTGTTGTTGGCACTCTGTCGCTTACGACGTCGAGGGTTCCAGTTGATCCGATCAACGGAACAGCCTGCTCGTGAGATTAACGTGCAAGTGGCTGAGCACTCCACAGACACGTGTACCCTTAACGTAGTTCTCGGAGTTATTCAGCGTAACACAGTGTGACAAGGCTGGCCCTTTGAATTACAGGTACAACAGAAACATGAAGAAAGAGTGAGAGAAAGTTGTGGTGAAAAAGTACAGCAGGGTTCGCCACCATCCCCTGCTGGAGCCTCGTGGAGCTTTAGGTGTTTTCGCTCAATAAACACTCACAACGCCCGGTCTGGGAATCGAAACCGCGATCCTATGACTGCGATTCCGCTGCCCTAACCACCGGGTCATTGCACCTCCACGAAGTCAAGATTAATGCAATTATGAAATGCAAAGCAAAATTTCATTTACTGCATTACTACACACCCAGCTACACTGACTGAGAATTTCATCGGTCAAACAGAAACAAAAGAAAAATGGATCTAACCAGAACATTTCCACATTTGAAGAATACATTTCTTTAGAATGTTATTTAATGACCATCTAGACATTTGTCGAATGAAAATTAGTTCTGAAATGCAAAAGAGCATTTCATAAAGATTTTCAATCCCAAACTAAACCGGAAATATTAACAAGTCCCAAAGGACACAATTAACACAACATGAATTACTTTACACTACGTGTAACTGAAAAGATGAGAAGGATGAAAGTTCTTCAAAGTTTTCTTACATCAGGTTCATGTTAATCAACATTTTTAAGAAAATGCTTTATATGATAATTTTTAAATTGAGAAAATCTTTTTCCAGTCCATGTGTGTGTGTGTGCGCATGTATGTGTATTTATGCGTGTAGGTGTGTGCGTGTGCGTATGTGTGTGTTTACATGTGTGTATATATTTATATATGTATGTATGCATATCATTAATTTGTATTTACAATTATGTAATGTGTGTGTATATGTGTGTACGTGTGTGGGTGCACAAGATGGAAAGTTACTTTTCTCACGACATTTGGTATCTTATTGAATTAGACTTTTCTATTAATTTCTGCCTCATTTTAAAATATTGTTTTAAGATTAAGTTTCAATGTTTGGTATTTTGTGGGTATATATAACCCTGCATTTTCACATTCACACACACACATTTCACACTATTCACACACACACACACATATAGATACAAATGGAAATGTGTGGGGTAAAGTATGCATATATACAAGCACACATGTATACATACACACAGACACACACATACACGCACACACACACATACGCATATATACACACAAAAACAATACATGTGTACATATACATATCTAGATAAATAAATTATATAATTTTCTCTTTATGTATATTTATGCATTTTTTCATTAAACTATATATACGTATATACATGTATGTATATATATATATATATATATATATATATATATATATATATATATATAGAGAGAGAGAGAGAGAGAGAGAGAGAGAGAGAGAGAAAGATAGATAGATAGATCGATAGATAGATAGATAGATAGATAGATAGATAGATAGATAGATAGATAGATAGAGATAAATATATAGATATATACATATATATATATAAACATATATATATACATATATATATACACATATATATATACCTATATACATTTATGTAAGTATTTATATATATATATATGTGTGTGTGTGTGTGTGTGTGTATGTGTGTGTGTAGATGTATGCATGTATGTATGTATGTATGTATGTATGTATGTATGTATGTGTGTGTGTGTGTATGTGTCTCTGTGTATATGTTTGGGCATGTGCAAGTACGAATTCATTTTAACCTAAAAATTTATTGTTGTAAGTAGTTTGGCTATTTATTTTACATCTCTTACAAATAAATGTACTTCAATTCCAGGTGTTGCTTATCAACCCTGTTACATTTTTCTATCGACAAAAATATATGCAACGAATACCTTACAAGCGAATGTTACAGCTTGGTTTCAATATTCTGAAAGTCTTTACTTTCTCTCGTCTACTGACAAACTTCACAAAGTTTCATCACTTTGTCGCATCTACTTTGAATAGTATAAAACCCATACGAACTAATGAAATGGCTTTCTTGCATGTTCGCTTGATCTTCTAGAAATAGCAACCAAACTTCCTCCAATCGCAAGAAAACAAACTTTAGGTTATTCTTTGGCACAGCCATAGTTATGAAGTTAGGAAGCTTGCTTTGCAGTCATATTATTTCTGGTTCAGTCCTACTGTACGGCACCGTGGTCAAGTGTCTTCCACTATAGCCTTGGGTCGACTAATAACTTGTAAGTGAATTTCGTAGTTGGAACTGTGTGGGAGCCAGTTGCATGCAAATATATATGTGAGCGTGTCTTTTTGTCTCTGTTCGTCTCTCCTTCCACCACTTGAGAACATATATTTGCTTGTTTAAGTCCCGTAACTTAGCAGTACTGCAAAAAAAAAATAGTATTTCCGGTGTTGATTTGTTGGGCTAAAACCTTCAATATGGTGCAACAGCATGACTACAGTACAATGACTGAAACAAGTAAAAGATAAAAGATAATAGAAAGAGTTGTCATGGCTAAAATGATTTTGATTATAGGTCTCCATGAAAAGAGATCACCAGGGGTTAAAAAATAACAACAGCGGCAACAGCAGATGGAAGCAATAGTCTTAGAGATTTCCGAGAGTATTTCATTTGATTGACAAATACAGTCAGTGATCATTTCATTTGATTATAGTTGTTAGATATCACACCAGTACATTTCTGTTACATTATATATAGACAGCAGAAGCATCAAAAGTAATATTAATCATGCAGGGATTTGAACGTTAACGACAAATCTAAATCAAGTAAATTCATTACCTTAACACGTTTCTAATTCTACTAAATTTGTGTTAGTTGTTAGTATATCTCAATATCAATATGTATGTGTGTTTACGTCTGTAGATATACATCCACCAGCGCACATGCATGCATACACAAATACAAACATATATACATACAAACATACATAAATACATTCATTCATACATACATACATACATACATACATACATACATATATACATACATACATATATACATACATACAAACGTACGTACATATATACATATCAATGCGTTTGTTGTAAAGTATGGCTGAACTTGGTGTTAGTGCGAGAGAACGCAAATCTTTAATTCATGTACTACAAATGTTCGCGATATCTAGGACTATAATAATCAGCAAGACTTTCTTAAGATTTAAAAGATAATGAACAAAACAAGATGCTTTCCTTCACAACCTTACTACTAAATAGGTGGCAGGTCAAAATTTACTCTTAATAAGAGAAAGATAAGACCATATATACATACATACATACATACATACATACATACATAAAGGAGTACTCCGTCGGTTACGACGACGAGGGTCCCAGCTGATACGATCAACGGAACAGCTTGCTCGTGAAATTAACGTGCAAGTGACTGAGCAAACCAGAGACACGTAAACCGCTAACGTAGTTCTCAGGGAGATTCAGCGTGACACAGAGCGTGACAAGGGCGGCCCTTTGAAATAAAAGTACTACTCATGTTTGCCAGCTGGGTGGACTAGAGCAACGTGAAATAAAGTGTCTTGCTCAAGGTCACAACGCGTCTCCGGGAATTGAACTCACGACCTTACGATCGTGAGCCGATTGCCCTAACCATTAAGCCACGGGTCTTCACATACATACATACATACATAATTGTATCGACCAGACTATTGACTGTGGTTGTACATCGCTGATCACAATGCGCTTCTTCGCAGAGTTAAAGCTTTCGACATATACCACCCCGCCGGTTAGGCAGTCAGGCCAACTTCCACGCTGAACGAGAAGCTTGTCTGTCCACGGTTACTCATTTACTTTCGTATGAATTGGAACAACATGAAATTAAAATTTTTGCACAAGAGTACAAAGCATCGCCAGTCTAATAGTCAAAATCACTATCTTGCTATTGTGAGTGCCACAGCCAAACCATTAGGCTAAGCAACTTCATTGAAGTGTGTTTCAATCAATAAAGTTCATTAATCTACCATAACCAATGTCATTAGACTGTCACATTCTCATCGCCAGGTTATCAAATTCCAAGGACGTCCATAACATATTCATTTCTTGGTATGCAAAGTGTAATCTTATCATTGAGCTTTGAAGTGTTTTATCGTGAGTAATCGTCGCAATTTATGTTAGACAAATATTATTATTGTGCACTTTATCACTCAAATTAAATCATTAGATGTATATATCGTTAAAAGCTTGTGTGTTTTATAACGTATGTATGTTCTTTGTTTGTTTTCGCATTGTCCTCTTATAAGTAATGCTTCTATAATTTATCATCTATTTTTGTGGATGTTATCGTCTGATTTTGTTTAGACGTTATGTCCGATATATGATATATAATCTTTAAATTTAAGTCATTAGTTACATGCTTACATTATAAAGTGTTTATCTTGTGATTAAAGACGCATAAATCTAACGAATGGAATTTCAAATACTAGCTACAATGACTGAACATGCTCCAACCATGCGTTCTACACTACGCACATCACTTCTTTTATTTCCAGAGTAATCTCTACCACTTCGACAATATTTTTCACGCTCTGGTTCCTAACTTTAGACACTTTAGGCGCAACTACACGATCAGTGGGACCCGCTTAATCGTATAACATGATTTATATAGTCTCGTTGTTTCACCAAATCGTTGCATATTATTTTTGTTAGAATTTTCAATGATAAACTATCGTATTCGGGTCAAATGAAGCTCGTATGGTTTATTAATGAAGGGTGAGATGTTACGCAATCGTTTGGTGAAGCTCCGCACAATAGCGTTACCAATAATAGTGACTATGTGTGTATATATGTATCTATATGCAAGCATACACACACACATGCACGCACGCACGTATATATGTGTGTGAGTGTGTGTGTGTGTGTTTGTGTGTGTAGGCAATTAATTCAATAAAGGATGCGCTCCAAACACAGCTAGACAATGCCATATATACCAAAATCCTGAATAGCACCGTCCTACATGCGTCATACCATAAGAGGATGAAACATCGATTGGCTACGACGCAAAGGGCCATGCTAGGAGCATCACTAAGAGAGTACATCTGAAGTGAGATAATTCTAGAACGGAGAGGTGCGAACGATGCGATCGCATGGAAGGGAAATCGCGCAAGTTCCTTCGAGATGGTCATGTCGCAAGGTTCACAGACAACAGTTGGACCCATCCAATTGCCGAGTGGTTTCCATGAGATCCGAAAAGGGGACTTAGAAGATCTGCACGACAATGGGAAGGTGATTTAGTCAGGCAATTGGAGCCAAGATGGAAAAGAATGGTGCAATCAAGGTAGAATAGAAACGTATTGTGACCAGTGGTGATTTACAGCATTTTAAGGTTTGGTCGATACGTTTTATACTGTGCTTGTGTGTCTTTGTGTGTGTGTGTGTGTGCGCGTGGGTGTGTGTGTGTGTGTGTGTGTGTGTGTGTGTGTGTGTGTTCATACACATACATACATATTTATAAATGCACATAAGCATAAATTTGTATGTTTAGGTATGTATCATCATCATCATCATCATCATCATTATCATCATCATTACCATCAGCATTATGTCGTCGGCTGTCTATCAATAGTTGATGTCGGCTGATCATTACAAGTGTTGCAAGCTTTAGTATCAGAAGTGAATTTGTCTCTTCTAAAGGTTTCTGCCTTCAACAACTGTGTTCTAGCTGATGTGAAAAGCCTGTTAGGTAGGTTTAGCCACATCGTAATATCCCAATTGCCGTCAACAACAATATCACGTTACTAGACAGGAGGAAATTATTAGTCTTAGAAACCGATTTTCCTCCATCTTAGGGACATAGATATGCTAGCAAAGATTTCATTACAACAATATCTCTCCCTTTGTAGCTATCTTCTATTCCCCTATTCCCTTAAAAGTAAGGAGATCCTGTCCTTTTTTTTTCCATGTTGATAATATGTCTCAGATGTGTCTTCATAAATACGTGCTATATCTATATCTGTTTGCAATATATCGTCCATAACTCAAATCCGTACAACAAGGGAGATAATACTATTGCTCGATAATTTTGAACTCAGTTCGAAACAATACGAGCTCGAAGAGATACGATCTCGAAGCGATACGAGCTCGAAGCGATACAAACTTGAATCGATTCGATTTCGAAGCAATACGAGCTCGAAACGATACAATGAGCTCGTCCATCCTTTGACAGATCTTGTTTTTAGTCCTGCTGATTGTAGACAACACATTTTTCACCTGGTGCATATATTGTTGAGGGTGGTTATGCACTTTCAATGTGGGGGAGGGCGTTAAGTCAGTTGCCGATTTCTGCCTCTTGAACTTATGTTTTCACTTTACCATCATAGATGTTAGGACTCGGAAATCGACAACATGGTCAGCATCCGACAAGGTATGGAAAATTTGGAAAGCACGTGGCCTAAAAGTACACCTGTTTCTTGCTACAGAAGAATCTGTTCTAATCTACAGTTCTGAATGTTAGTCTCTTACGTTGAACCAACAGTGACTACTAGAAGTAGCATACACTCGACTTTTGTGCGAGGTCAACATTTTTTTTTTCTGCCAGTCATATATCAAAAAACTTGCTTCATGGAGTTTCACTGCCCGACTCACAGACAATCACAGAAGACGGCTAAACGTTGCAGCTCAGTATTTTCGTCGACCAGATCAACCTGTCATTGCACTTTTATTCTATAACCCCGCGAGGAAGTTCAAGCCTACATGACACATGTCTGTAAACCTATGCACGGCACTGGATTGTGAACTGCCTTAGAGCTGGTACGTGCACTGGCATCATGCACAGCCAGGGAAGAGATTTACTCACGAATTGATGTCGACGTCTACGAGTGATGTGACATAGACTAAAAGACGAAAAAAAAAGGGGGAATCGATTTGGAGACGTCTATGAAGGTTATCTTCATTCGAAACATTTAGTGGTCTGCGCTACACTTTGCCACTATCGTCACTTGTTAATGTATTCACCTGATACTGTGTACATTACCTCTGTACATATACCTTGTTAAGAAATTTAAGAGGGTAGACTTTATTTGAGGCGTTTTTCATAGTTTTCTGTAAATTCGTCCATGCTTATTTTATTATTTTTTTTCGGTATGCATAATATTGAATGCTTTCCGAAATTCTTTTGGTGCTGTTCTCTTTTCCTTATCAATAATATTTATTAAGTGATCAAATGTGCCGAAAATAATTTTGCAATAACCCCCTTGATCTATCGGTTGCAAAAGCGACGTTATATCTGGCAGCATGAACATTAATCCCATGTCTGAGTGATGATGATGATGATGATGATGATGATGATGATGATGATGATGATGATGATGTTGTGGATGGTGAGGTATATTATATATGTATGATCAGTAGCACGTGAAATGCAATATTTTTATATTCACGGTATTTTTGAACTTCAGGTAAAAGTGATTCAGAAACCAATCTTCAAACAGGGAAGCAATAACCGAACATTTTTTTTTTTTTTTTTTTTTTTGCTTTCCTTATGACTTGAAGTGTAGCTTTTTACGGGGTCTTTAATTGTCCTTGGGTTTTTCGGCACGGTGCATACACATTGGTTTTTAACTTGGTCTCCAGCTTCATTACCTTCAAACAGTAACGTTGACCGAACTTTACCTACTTTAAAACCAGGCATCGATGATTTTTTCCCTTCTTCTTTTTCTTTTTTTTTTTTTTTTTTTGCAATATGGTTTTTCATGTTGGCATGCACTAACCAAAATAGTTCTCATTTCGTCTACATTAAAAATTTGTGAGTATGAACAAGTATATTATTTTCATATATTTTGCGGAAAAAATTCGTTAATCCAAAATCAACTCTCGCATAATCCTATTGCACTTTTATATTACGCCAGCCAACTCGTTCTTCATATCTATAAAAGCAGCCATTGTTTGCAGTAACAGTTTCTTTACAGTTGCCTTCTTTATTATCTTTAAGCGCCATAAATATTGATAACACTTTAGCACAACAGCTTGAGTAATAAGCAGAATCGGTACGTTTGATCAACACTATTCACGTTGGTAAAAGCTTTTCCAGTTCATTATTACATAGCCTCATAGACTGTAAGGAGAGCGCGATTTTAATTTCATTTGAATATTTTTATTTATCAATTAACTCATACATACAGTAACTAACCAAAAGAGAATTTAGAAAACTTAACAAATCAATAACGATAATGCTATTCTATTTCTTGGCTTTTTTGTAAAAGTAGTACACATTATAGAAAGATTAATTTTCGCCCCGTATAAGCAATGGGGTTGTGGGCATACTAGATCAATGTATATCTGTACTAATGCATGCATACATACATTCTCTCTCTTTTTCTTTCTCTCTCTCTCTCTCTCTCTCTCTCTCTCTCTCTTTCACACACACACACACACACACATATATATATATATATATATATATATATATATATATATATATATACATATATATATATTATATATATATATATATATACATATACATATATTATATATATATATATATATATATATATATATATGTGTGTGTGTGTGTGTGTGTGTGTGTGTGTACATACATATATATGTATACATGCATATATATATATATATATATATATATATATATATATATATATATATATATATATATATATATATATATATATATATATATATATATATATATATATATATATGTATATATACATATGAGTGCATAAAACATTATACACGGAGCGAAGACCATCATGTAGACTTCCTACATGCTAAAAAGGACAGTCAAATCCCAAACCACCACGAAAAAACATTCTTATTAATGGCATATTATTTGTAGTCGAGTAGGACACTTGAATGAATAAAAATCTCAATTAACTCCTATACCCAAGAGTTTCACTTTTAATGATCAAATAAATCAATTAATAAGTCAATCAATTGGTTAATTAACCATCTGTGGCTCGTCAGTGTCATTAATAAGAATGTTTCATCGTGATTTGGGATTTGGGTGTTCTTTTTAGCAGGTAAGAAGTCCACATGGTGGTCTTCCCTCTGTGTATAAATGTTTATACACTCTTATATTATAAAATACATATGTCTTCTGAC
>NC_142934.1:99327495-99334995 GCF_046866305.1 Octopus bimaculoides | reverse complement strand
ACCTTTCTTTTCCCTTTCTAAAATCAATACTTCAATAACGAAAGAACAACATTCATTTGCCCGTAAAAATATAAAATGAGCATTTAAACCAACCAGTTATTTGATTGAGGTCATAACATGTTACTAATATGTCTTCCCTTTCTCTAATGTTTCAATTTTCATTCAACAGAACAAAATCTTCTTTCTAACAAGATTTAAACTCCGATATTGTGAGTCAAATGTTTTGATTATATGATTTTCGTTCTACCTCTTTGGTGAATTCTCTTTTCTTTATATAGATGAGGAAAATTAAGTTATTTTACGTGTTTTATTAACGAGGGGACGAAGTTTTACCGAATGTCTTAATGCTGTGCAACTTTCGCTGTCACAATTCACACTATATTTACATCGTTTTTAAGTGATTAGCAACTGTCTGGAATATCTCACTCGAGTTTTTAGGTGTGGGTTGTGTCTAGTATATTGCTCCTTTCTGTTCTTTACTTTATGTGTTTTCCACTATCAAGGAAAGAAGATTATGCCCCCCCAATTTAAACGCTTCACACCCAATATAGCAGCATTGGTTTATGACTAGATATCATGTGACTTTCATTATAACATTTTGGTGGTGCGGAGTGTGAACGTTATTCCCTGGCTAAAAATCTGGTTCGAATGCTTGCAATATGCGCAAGAGTGACTGTGTGATAAGTAACCTGCTTACCAGCCACACGGTTCTGGGTTCAGTCCCACTGAGTAACACTTTAGGCAAGTGTCTTCTACTATAGCCTCAGGCCGACCAAAGCCTTGTGAGTGGATTTGTAGACGGAAACTGAAAGAAGCCCGTCGTGTATATGTGTATATATATGTGTGTGTGTGTGTGTGTGTGTGTGTGTGTGTGTGTGTGTGTGTGTGTGTGTGTGTGCTTGTGTGCGCGTGCGTGTGTGTGCGTGCGTGTGTGTGTGTGTGTGTGTGTGTGTGTGTGTGTGTGTGTGTGTGTGTGTGTGTGTGTGTATGCTTGCGTGTCTGTGTTTGTCCCCCAATTTCGCTTGACAACCGATGCTGCTGTGTTTACATCCCCGTAACTTAGCGGTTCGGAAAAAGAGACCGATAGAATAAGTACTAGGCTTACAAAATATAAGTCCTGGGGGCGATTTGCTCGACTAAAGGCAGTACTCCAGCATGGCCACTCAAACAATGGGACGGTCGCTCTTTAAAACTTCCACAACGTTTCTATCAGTTGAATGAATTTGGCTCACGAGGCTTTGATTGACATGAGATTTCTCTGTTAGAACGCACTTTCGCCGATAGATTGAAATCAAAAAACAGGTAGTTCACGTAGTTTTATCTACTGTTAATATTGTTAATGTTGCTGTTGTTATACATGATACTTTTAGCGAAGTACATACACTCTGAAGCAAACAATCAGGTCAAATTTCTGGTCTGGTTATATTTCTTTCTTTCCTTTCACCAGTCTTGCGGACCCTGAAAAGCGTTATTTTTCGGCCGTTCTTCCTCTGATTAAACAGTTAAAATCAAAACTCGCGCGGTTTAATACATTCCGCTTATTACCATTTTAAATTCCGTTCGACCAAGCCGAGAAGTTGTCCTGCCCGGAAAGGATCGAGGTGGCTTTTAAAATCCACGTCTCCGTCTTCTAGGAATACTTTTAACCGACACTATCATCACCTTAACATGTATAACCTTATCTCGAAAGGACAAATAGCTAAGCTGACCTCAACAGGATTTGAACTCAAAGTGCTGAAAATCAGAACATAGCAAGACATTATCCGACGCCAATTTGCCACCTAAATCCTTTATCCAGTCAGCCATTTGGTTTGGCAGAAAGCATTGGATGAATATCCCTAGGTTTTGAAACAATTTAAATTTACATCACAGTTTTCTCGCAATAAAACAACGCTCCAAGCGAGGCAAAGAAGTCCATCATCACAGATAAAAAAGGACAGTGGATTGGCGGAATCAGTAGGACGTCAGACAAAATGTCCAGTGGTATATATTCCGGTTCCTTACGTCCTGATTTCGAATATCGCTGACGTTATTTGCAAATTTCATTGTTATGTATTTGATGAGAATAAAGTAACAGTCGAGTACTAGAATCGATGCATTCAAATAACAGCCTTATTATCATATTTCTGGCTTTGTGCTTATGTTAGAAACCATTTTAACTGTAGTTGTTATTGTTACAGCAATATGGAAGAAAATCATGGGAAATATTTTGATCTTTACATATCGTTGTGTATGTGAGTTGTGTAGCTGTATTATTGGAAGACGAGCAAAACTTATGACCTTTACAGCTTATGACCTTTGGATGTTCTCTAAGATTTCGGCGGTGATGGGGAGTGTGAACGTTATTCCCTGACTAAAAAATCTGGTTCGAACGCTTGCAATAGTGTCACGTTGTAACCCGATATAATGAACTGGATAACGGACTAAGTGTACCAATCAAAACTGGGGAAGTCCCTCCACAAAACTTCCACAAGGATTCTATCTGTTGAATGGATTTTGCTCATAAGGCTTTGATTGACTCGAAATTGTTGTTTGAACGCACATACGCCGAGGAATTGAACGTCTAAAACCATGTAATTCTTGTAGTTGTATTTACTGCTGCTACTGCTGCTGTTGTTAATGTTACAGTTGGTATACTGACATTCGGCTGACGATCGTAAGGTCGTTATTTCGATTCCCGACGGCGAGCTGTATCCTTGAGCAAAACATTTTATTCCATATTGCTCCAGTCCACTCAGCTGACAAAAATGAGTAGTACCTGTATTCCAAAGAGCTGTCACACTCTGTGTCACGCTGAATCTCCCTGAGAACTGCGTTAACCCATTACCTACCAGTGATCTCATATGAGATCACTTAAAAATTACAAATTTCGTAATTATCTGTCAATATTTACACATATCTAACCTTTTTGCTATATCTACAAGGTATATTTCTCCGATATTCAAATGAGGTTTGCTAATCTTCACCCAATATCTCGCTTATTTCTATTTAAAATGTTATTTTGAAATCTTATTTTGATCATTCCAGCCTGTTTCTAAGGCTGTTTTATGCTAGAAATCAAAGTTTCATTTAAAAAATTCCAGTTAATAGAATTATGGGAGGTAATGGGTTAAAGAAACGCATGTCTGTGAACTACTTAGCCACTTGCACGTTAATTTCACGAGCAGGCTGTTTCATAGATCGGATCATCTGGAACCCTCGTCGTCGCAACCGACGGAGTGCCAGTATACTGATATTACCAATGGAGGGATTTTTATCGTTACTTTTTGCAATTTTTCTATTTATTTATTTCGTGGTCATCGTTGCTATTGTTACTGTTTCGTTGTTACATCCAAACATCATTCTGTAACAATAGTTATACTAATATTAACACAAACTTGTCGACAGTTCTTGTCTAAAAGAAAGGGGATTTATGCTTTTCTTCATCTTTTTTTCTTTTTTATTTCATCTGTCTTCAATCGAAATCAATAAACACCACTACAATACAGACCCTGAGAAATACAACCGGCCAAAAGCGCAACTTACAGGTCAGGAAACAAACATGATGACCATCAGACAGATACAAGAGCGGCGCAAAAATAAATCTTAAAATCCCAACACCATCATGAACTTGTTATAACTAAGAAGGTTGTAGTAGCAATGGCGGCGGTGGCGGTGGTAGTGGGGAATGGTGATGGGGATAGTAGTGGTGATGGAGGTGAGTGATTGTGGTGGAGGTAATGGTAGTGGTGGTTGTGGGTGATGGTGGTGGTGGTGGTGGCAGTCGTAGTTTTTCATGGTGGGTATAGTGGTGGTGGTGATGGTGGTAGTCGTGGTGATGGTTGGTTTTGCTTCACATGGTATGTGATATGCGGTGATGGTGATGTAGATGCTGTTGGTATTGTTGTTCAGATGGTGATGATAGCTGTGATGGTGGTAGTAGTAGTAGTAGTACTGTCTGATGCTGTTGTTGTTGTTGCTGTTGTGGTGGGGGGGCGATGAAGATCGTGATTGCAGTTAATGTTACTGCTAATGGTAGCAGGTGGTTCTGATGGTGGTAGTGAAGGCTCTGGTTAGAAGTCATCATTTGGTGGTAGTGGTGGTGGTGGTGGTGGTGGTGGTGGTAATGTAATAGAGAAAGCCGCAAAAGGCGGCTAGGCAGCCAATCAGAGGAGAGAAGCGATGTAGGAGGGAAAGAGAAAATGAATAGATGTAAAGAAATCTAACGAAAAAACATGGACGATAAAACTGGCAAACGCACAAATATTAAAGAGGGAAGGGGATGCTGACGCGCTGAAATGAAGAGATAAATATAGAGCGACCAACATACACTTATATATATATATATATATATATATATATATATATATATATATATATATATATATATATATATACATATATATTTGTATATGTAAGTGTGTGTATGTGCGCGCGTGTATGTATGCATATATATATGCCCATATATATACATATATATTATTTATATATATGTATATATATATATATATATATATATATATATATATATATATATATATATATATATGTATATATATATATATATGTATATATATATATATATATATATATATATATATATATATATATATATATATATATATATGTATATATATATATATATGTATATATATATATATATATATATATATATATATACATATATATATATATATATATGTATATATATATATATATATGTGTATATATATATATATATATATATATATATACATATATATATATATATATATGTATATATATATTTATATATATATATATATATATATATATATATATATATATATATATATATATATATATATATATATATATATATGATAGTCTGAGAGTCAACAAAACAAATACAGGAATGAACGTCTATAAATCATAACGAAAGACATTTAAGATGTATATACAAATATGTGTATATATATATATATATATATATATATATATATATATATATATGTAGGTATATGTATATATACATATATACATATATGTGTGTGTGTATGTGGATGAGTGAGTGTGACACCATATATTTATATATATATATATATATATATATATATATACACACATACACTCACATATATGTGTATGTTTGTGTGTGCGTCTGTGTGTGTATGTGAGGAAGAAAAGACAATACACATAGAACATAGAAGCTCACACACACACTCACATACATATATTAATATCTATATACGTATATATATATATATATATATATATATATATATATACAAACATATACAACCATATCAAAATTTTGAGGAGCCTGTCCACGCCATTAGTATGTCTGTGTTTTCTCTCCTATCCCGTGTTTGTTGGCTTTCCACGCAACACTTTATGTCTGTCTGTGTGTGTGTTTGTGTGTGTTTATGTGTGTGTGTGATTGTGTGTATCCAAACACGAACACATACATTTTATTTGGCATTGAAAGCTACACCAATGCCAGAACGGGACGACACTGCATAGTGCCAAAGATCCCAGCAATGCCATCGCGCTTCAGGACCAGTTACTGCAACAGCTTGGGATTCAGGGGCCCACAGCTTTTTAATATTCTCCCAAAGAGCCTGAGGAATCTGCACAAAGTAGATGTAGGAGTTTTTAAATCAAAGCTGGACCTCTTCCTATCGAGAGTCCCAGATGAACCTACCTCGCGGCAGCAGGTGCAAATGAGGATTGCTAAATCAAACTCCATTCTTCACCAAGTGCCACATATTGTAAGAGGTTCCCTGTAATAACAGTGTAGCAACACGGTGGTGCATCAGCATGACCGCAGCTCTAAGCTGAAACTTTAAAAAAAAAAAATATATATACCTTTATATATATATATATATATACACATATATACATACATATACACAGACATATATATATATATATATATATATATATATATATATATATATATATATATATATATATATATATATATATATATATATGGTAGTCTCTCGTTCTCCAAGAAAACAATTCTGCAATTTGTTGCTGAAGAGCCTACACAAACAATTTGGTTGTAGTGGTCAAATATTTGTGCTGGACATTAGCTCACTCCTTCGTGAAACCGACGTTGCCTGAACAAGGTGTACGGTGTAGCACACGTCAGGTGTCGGTGTGCAACGTGAGATGAATTTTTATTTTTTATTGCAAAAGACAACACACCACCTGGTCCAGGAATTGAAACTACGATCTCCATATCGTGAGTGCAACACTCTAACCACTAGATTATATATATCTGATGCTTCCAAAATTTGCTTTATATATATATATATATATCCTACGTGCGTTTCTCGTCACTCGCAAGTATGACTTTTTAGCATGTATCATGGATTCGCTGGATGTTTTTAAGTGGTTATGCAGACGCGAACAGACTTAGATACCCTGTCAGCCGTCTTACTATTGGTCGATGCGAAACCTTGACAATGTGTCAGCTGGATGGGGTGGGGCACACCAGCACTCAGATGGAGCGTGCCGTTCATTTTCCAGTTGTGTAGACAGCAACAACGTAAAAGGAAGTAACCTGCTCCAGGACACAACGAACTAACTTGTGCTCGAACCGAAATCTACGACGGATTGGTTTTGAACCCAACGATCTAACCACTAAGCAATGCGGTTTTAAGCAAGCTGCACTACCACCACTACTACCACCGTCAATACTATCTCCGCTACAACCACCACCTCCACATCATTAAGTTAATGAAAATCACCATTACCATACCACACCGTTAACTCAAACACCACCCAAAACTTCCACACCACCATCCCATTATACCATAAGACCAATATCACCGCCACCATCCCACCACCACCACCACCACCATATCCACCACCACCACCACCATATCCACCACCATCACCATTACCGCTACCATCCCACATTGAAACTACCACCACTATCACCACCACCACCACCAAAACCATTACCACCACCATCAGCACCACCACTACATCCTTCATCACAGCCAACACCATCACCACCGTAACTGCTACCACCACCATCACATTCATTACCACCATGCCCACCCCTAGACACCACCATCGTATTACTGAAAGCTTTTAACCTGATTGACAACTTTACAATTCTGCCAAAATCCTATTATTGTGCATTTAACACAAGCAACACTACCGCACCCCAAATACCACAAGCACCACCGCCACTACAACATTAATGCTACCAACACAACAATGTTGAAACATACTTATACTGCAACTACATCTACCGCACATAGTACCAGTAAATAATACTACTCCTACAACAAGAATACCACTACACTACTACAACTACCACAACACCATTAACTCATACCACCACTAGGACACTACCGCCACTACCAACATTTTTAATGCTACTACTATTACTACTATTACAGAAATACTAAATATCTACTACCTATGGCAACACCACTACCAGTACAACATCACAAACTATACAACGACGACAGTGTGTGTGTTGTTGGTACTCCGTCGCTTACGACGACGAGGGTTCCAGTT
>NC_142934.1:99314995-99319995 GCF_046866305.1 Octopus bimaculoides | reverse complement strand
TTTTCAATGCTATTCTCGTCCAACAAATCTTCGGTCATTTTAGCCGTGTGACAAGGAGGTCCATCTTCCATAAATAAAGAGTCTTCTTTAATCATTTCCTCTCTGAAGAAGATTGGAAGGAGTCCTTTCTGCACTATGGACACACATTTATTTGAGTTTATGTGTCCCTCCCACTCCACCCGTTCTGATCAACCATTGCTCCAGATTGCTCCCCAGACTATCACAGACTAGCTGTTGTGTTTCAATGTTGGCTGCAATCTTTTCACACTAAATTCTTGATCACAGAATCTCCAGACCCACACTCGACCACTGTCAGGAAATACAGCACATCTGGACTCATCAGAGAATATGACAGTGTCCCAAAATGCTAATAGCCTCTCTACCATCTCACTGGCCCGATCTTTTCTCTGCTTGATGTTGTCTGATCGAAGAAGTGGTTTCTTGCTTGCTACTCTGCCATAGAAACCAAGTTTGTGGAGATACCTGACAGCTGTTCAGGGACTCATATCAACTTGTTCTGCTATGTCAGAGGCCTTGCAACGAGGATCATTTCCCACACTTCTCTTAACAAGGGAAATGGTCCTGTCAGAGAGCCCTGGTTGATCTCGACAAGGTGATGTAGACCCCTTCCTTTCTCTAGTGAATTGAGCAATCACTCTATTAACTCTAGAAAACAAGATCCCAAGGTTTCCTGCGATTCTACGCTGATTGTATCTATCTTCAGAATGACCCACCATACGGCCTGTTTGAAAGTCAGAGAGTTCCAGGACTTCTTTTGTACTTAGCATGAGTAAACAGTCACAAATAGAACCTGAAACATAAAAATGTCAATTAATGAAAGATACAATCTTTTACAAGTTAAAATAAACACAAAACGATGTTTTATGAGGTGTCTAATTACTTTTGTTATGTCTGTATATGTATATATATATATATATATATATATATATATATATATATATATAATACATATATATATATATATATATATATATATATACACACACATATATACACACACACACATATATATATATATATATATATATATATATATATATATATATATATATATATATATATATGTATATATATATATATATATATATATATATATATATATATATATATATATATATATATATATATATATATATATATATATATATATATATATATATATATATATATATATATATATATATATATATATATATATATATATATATATATATATATATATATATATATATATATATATATATATATATAATGTATTTGTTTATATGGTGGAGGCGCGTGGCTTAGAGGTTCGGCATCATGATCGTAAGATTGTGGTTTCGATTCCTGGACCGGGCGATGCGTTGTGTTGTTGAGCAAAACACTTCATTTCACGTTGCTCCAGTCCACTCATCTGGCAAAAATGAGTAACGCTGCGATGGACTGGCG
The DNA here is from genome assembly GCF_046866305.1 of Octopus bimaculoides. Lineage (NCBI taxonomy): Eukaryota > Metazoa > Mollusca > Cephalopoda > Octopoda > Octopodidae > Octopus > Octopus bimaculoides. The sequence continues at coordinate 99,318,546 of NC_142934.1, read as the reverse complement.
TCCCGTCCAGCTGGGGAACACATACGCCATTGAAACCGGTGAAACCGGGCCCATGAGCCTGGCTAGGCTTTAAAAGGGTGCATTTATATATTTTTTCTATTTGTTTATATACATTATACAGACTAGAAATGATATTTTGAATGCGTGAAAACAGCAGAAAGATGTGATATTTTGCCATTATATGACGGAAGAAGTTGTTAGCAGACTGCCACGGGCCTCGAACCCCAAATCTCCCGGATATCGGCTAAATTCTCTACCAATTTAGCTAAACTGTCCCGACAACAATATCCGTCTGATTAACGCTGCAAACAGCCACTTTTGAACTTACAACAACATATGTAAACAAGCTTTTTGGGTGGAGGAGGTGCGGGTTGGAGTCACGTGGCCGTCTGCTGACAACTTTTCCCGTCATATAAGGGTAAAGTACCCAATCTTTCTGCTGTTTCCACGGTTAGACTTCCTTGTCTCTATGATACGATACTCACACGATGCTTCCAAAAACCAAAAACGTTTGTTTACACACACACACACACACACACACACACACACACACACACACACATACATACAGACAGACAGTCCCTCCCACAGCTTGATAACCAATTCTTGTTTGTATTCCCCCCGTAACTTGGTGATTCAGCAAAAAGTGTCCATAGAATAAGGAGTCAGATTTAAGAATTAGAATAGGAATCGATTAGTTCGTCTAAGCCAAGGATTCTCAATCATTTTTTTTTTTCATTGAAGGACCCCTTTGATTACAATTTTTTTCTGATGGACTCCCACAGTCGTTCAAGTAACTTTTTTTCAAAATTCCTATTTTGTTTTTCACACATTAATTTGTGTAGGTTGTACTATGTAAAATGTTTGAAAAAGAAACCCAGCTGTCTCTTGCAATAAATACTAATACATACATCTGAAGCATAATTTCTTCAGAGGCCCTTAAAACACTATTGCGGGTTCGCAATTTATTATATTGTTGCGTGAACCCACAAAATTCTGAAATGGACCCTCAGGGGCCATATAGATCTCGGTTGAAAACCACTATCTTAAACGAACAGATTATCTGATAATAACCTATTCACACATCAATTTGTAAAGGTTGAACTATATAAAATGTTAGGGAAAGGGATCACGCTGTTTCTAGCAATACATACCCATACATACATCTAAAACATAATTTTGTAAATTACTTTGCTTCAATGATCCCACCCACTAAATCTTATATGAACGTCAAGGGGTCATATGGATCCTGGTTGAGAACCACTGGTCAAAGCCCTTCAGGCCATGGTCTGCTAAAAATAACAAATAAAGAAAGGATATATATATAGGATATATATACATGTATGTATGTATTATGTATGTATGTATATATGTATATATATATATAAATATATATATATATATGTATATATGTATATATATATATAAATATATATATATATGTATATATGTATATATATATATATATATATATATATATATATATATATATATATATATATATATATATATATATATATATATATATATATATATATATATATATATATATATAAGGGCATTACTATGGAATAATGCCTCACGCTAAACTACCATAATAAACACATTCTTACCGAACACGAGGAAAATGCAACTCTCAGAAACTGGCCTCTTAAAAACAGACTTAACTATATATCGAACGATTTCACGATTATTACAATATGTAACTTTCGCTCATCAGTGTAGAATGGCAGAGCTGGCAGAAACGTTAGCACGCCGGTCGAAATGCTTAGCGGTATTTCGTCTGCTGATACGTTCTGGGTTCAAATTCCACCGAGATCGACTTTGCCTTTCATCCTTTCGGGGTCGATAAATTAAATACCAGTTACGCACTGGAGTCGATGTAATCGACTTAATCCCTTTGTCTGTCCTTGTTTGTCCCCTCTATGTTTAACCCCTTGTGGGCAATGAAGAAATTAGTATAGTATGGTCAGAATATATAAAAATAAACAAAAGATTCAACATACCAAAACGAACACTCATGTATCCGGCATTGTATATAGAAGATTGTTAATCCCTAGACATTCATGTAAAAGGCGGGCTTTTTTTTTTAATTGCATTTCGGTACACGTGTTTATACCAGAATAACATTCAGCATGTGTTTATTATGGTTGTTTAGCGTGAGGCATTATTCGATAGAAATGCCCTTATATAACTATAAATAAATATATTCTAGGGATAATCATGGATTTTTCCCTTATGAGTATTTTCACGCTAGTTACTTGATAAAATTCTTGTAAAAGATTTTTATCCTATTATTGAATTAATTAAATATATAACCGGAATATATACATTTTTCGTCAAATTTCGTTATTTTTCGTCAAATTTATGTCACGATGGCTAGTGCGAAAAATGCCGAAATTTTACGTTTTTTGAAAAATAGATTTTTTAAAATTCCAAGTGTGTAAGTGACCTCATGGGCATGAGCCCCACGCACGTGTCAAGTTTCATCAAGGGCAGTTGGATAGTCTTGGAGGGGTTAAAGTATCAAATTCACAAACACACAAACTTGCCATTTATTATGTATATATATATATATATATATATATATATATATATATATAAGGGCTTTCTTTCAGTTTCCGTGTACCAGATACGTTCACAAGGCTTTGATCAGCGCGAGGCTCTAGTAGAAAACACTTGGTCAAGTGTCACGAAGTGGGACTGAATCCGCAACCATGCAGTTGGTAAGCAAGCTTCCTACCACGCAGTCACGCATGCTCTTACTAATTTATAGAGTTCTCTTGTAATGAATAGACATTGCTTCAGTGCAAACTGATTTGGATTGGTTATCGTCCAAATGTTTGTCTATAAAGTCTTATGTATCTGATATAACCAGTTCTATATAACTCCCAAAACTTTCCTAGAAAGACAAACAAATTACGTCCAAAGCGAAACTCGAATGATTCGCTTCAAAACAACATGTGGTTCATACTTGGTAATAAAGTTATTCACATATATTATGGATTTAGATTTTTCTCCTTTCATTTTCGTCTAACCAACTGAAGTTCAGAAAACTAATTTTTAATTTTTTTTTCTCAGATCTTTAGTTTTCTATGTATATAATTATCATGTTGATTTGCGCTGTTACATTAAATATTGTAGTTAAAGCTATTATTTATTCATGGCGTTCTCATGTAATAGATGCAGACAGATAGATAGATAGATACATACATACATACATACAAACATACAAATAGACTTGTGTGTGTGTGAGTGTGTGTATATGTGTGTGTGCATGTGTGCCAGTGTGTGTACGCGCGTGTGTGTGTCTCTCTATATATGTTCATATATATATGTGTCTATAAACAAACACATATAACTATAGACACATATTGTTTGAATATATATATATATATATATATATATATATATATATATATATATATATATATATACACATATATGTATATGATATATATACATGTATACATATATATATATATATATATATATATATATATATATATATATATAATAATTTAAGTAATATACCCGTTAATCCAAAATGT
>NC_142934.1:99304995-99309995 GCF_046866305.1 Octopus bimaculoides | reverse complement strand
TTCTTGATAATATATAATTATAAAAAGGTAAAAAATTTTTGGGGTTTTTTTAACATTGAATAACTATGATCTTTCCTTCTTTCTTTCTCTCATTAGTGACTCTATTCCATTTCATCCTTTAAATCCATGCACTAGATTCATTGTTAATCATTCCTTTTCAGAGTAAAAGGCCTCTTGAACCCCTCACCATAAGATTTTCTTCAGCTACGGACATTAAGAAATTTAAGCTGAATATCAATCACTAGGCCACACGAACAATCACATCGCTATAACAATGTGGCTTACACAGACCATGAGTGCTTCACCTCTTCTGACGAAGTAGTAGTAGTAGTAGTAGTAGTAGTAGTAGTAGTAGTAGTAGTAGTAGTAGTAGTAGTAGTAGTAGTAGTAGTAGTAGTAGTTACAGTAGTAGCATGCAGTTTCTATAATGTCAAATCTGCAGGTGACTTGTTCTCCTCTATCGTTCACAACTAATATTCCACCCACGATAATTTTTCTACGAAGACAAGTAGTTTGGTAGTAACTCACTGTTATTTCTCCTGGCTAACCTGCACGTCTTATGAGTTTCATCCGATTCCTTCCTCTTAATTCGAAGGTTAATAACCTAACATAATCAGTGCGCCCGGGTGAGATCTCTGTCACCCTCAGTTTCTCATGTACCTAGATACATCGGGTCTTGCTTACATCGCCCACTATCTTCATTCAATCTTTATCAACAACATGCTTGCTGTCACCTCTGATGACTCTTATTCCCATGAAGATTATACCACTCTTTACCACCAGCACCCATCCCTTAACTCCTTAACTATTTGTAAACAGGCGTCATCTACATTCACTATAGACATTTCACGTCAAACATGCGCTGCTTCCGTGAACACAAACCTTGAAAACGATGTCCAATGAGACCTTCGATAGAAAACACTTCTCACATTCGGAATGCTGCTGTTGTTGCTACCATTTCTTCTTCTTCTTCTTCTGCTGCTGCTTCTGCGGCGGCGGCGGCGGCGGCGGCTGCTGCTGCTGCTATATACAAGCCATCTTATTTTGAATCCACAAGAACTCCACTGGTTGATTATCAAAAATTCGTCACAAGCAAACTTCAACCTCTACTTCATAGACATATCCTCCAATCCTGCCTTTTCTTCCGCTATTACAACGGTTTCTTCTCCTAGCTAGCAGCATACCACTTCCGCCGGAACCATCTCGACACAATCACTTCTCCTTCTCCTGCCTCATCCATTCACAATTTTCATTCCCAGAGTCAGCACCAACCACTGTTCCCAACCATTACTTCCCAGAATATCAGACATCTGAAATTTCCCTCCTATCCACGTATTTCTTACAGCTTTCAATCAACAGTTTTTCAATCTGAACATCAGTCATTTCAGACTTACCAAACGTACAATGACCATAAGTAATTATCTTAATACGTGTGTCTGTGTATCTGTATATCATTCACATGGTCGTTGATGGAATGTTTTTAGTATTTAATCAGAGAAACGGACACTGCCCATCGAGTGTTTAGGTTGTATTGTATTAGAAGATAACCTGGTGATTTCAAAGAAAAAGAGTTGTCAGGAGGAAGATTGAATCAAATATTATTTTTAAATTTTGGCACAACGCAAGCAATTTCGGGGGTGGGGTAATTTGGTGACACTGTCCCCTGTGATCAACTTGTATTTATTGTGTTGACTCTAAAAGGATGAAATGCAAAGTCGACCTCGCCGGAATTTGAACAAGGAATGTAAAGACGAACGAAATGCCGCTTAGCATTTTGCCCTGCTCGCCACCTTATTTTCAATTTTGGGCACAGGACCCACAATTTCAGGGGTGGGCGCTAGTCGATTACCTCGACCCCAGTGCTTGACGGATATTAATTTGATCGACCTCGAAAGGATGACAGGTTACGTCCGACTCGGTTTTATTTGAACTGAAAATGTAAAGAAGAATAAAGTATTGGTTTCAAATTTTGGAACAAGGCCAGCAATTTCGGGGGAAGGGATAAATCGATTACATCGACCCCAGTGTTCAACTGGTACTTATTTTATCGACCACAGAAGAATGAAAGGCAAAGTCGACCCCGGTAGAATTTGAACTGAGAACGTAAAGGATAAAATATTAAAATCAGTTCTTGTATAATGGAGTGCATAAGGAAATCGGAAACTGGTAATTGTATTTGGTGGAAGCAGTGAAGAGTTAACTATTCAGAGTAGCAGAGATCATTGTAGATATTACACAAGCAACAATGGTTGTCACGAATTCCGTTTGTAGCTTGGGTTGTTGATTCTTAAGGAGCAAAAGCTTGTATATCAGTTGAATGGTATTTTGCTTGTATGCAGTTTATTATTCAGGTTGCTGTCAGGAATACACAAACCTAGTAATGTGAACCAGTAAGTGTTTATTTGTGGATGTGTGTGTGTGTCTGTCTGTCTGTGTGTATGCATGTGTGTCTTTCTTGGTGTTTATGAAAAAAACAACGAAAGAAATCTGCTGCTATGGTTGTACTGCAGAAGAAAAGCCTACTCTTTTCTTCGATTCACTTTTTGCTATGCGAACTATGTCAAGATATATGTTCTCTATTCATGTATCATTTACCGTAATATCAACCATATCATTGTACAGTGTCTGCGATCCTTTAAAATATTTGGCAATAAAATAAGGCATGACAATTACTCTCGCTGTATTGTGTTTTATAAGAAGAATATATATTTCAGCAGCTTCTGATAAAGATTTAAAATGTAAGTTTTAGACGCTACATCAAACGCATTAATGGGAACCTCATACTACTGAAAAATCTTTAAAAAACATACGAACGAGATGATGCAAAGTTTGCCATGGGATTAAGAAGTTCGCTTAGCAACAACATAGCTGTGAGGTCGAGCGCACTCTGCAGCATATAAGCATCTAGAGCAATTGTCTTCGAAAATAACTTCTACTTAACCAAAGCCTTGTGAGTGTAATTTCGTTGACTGAAACTGTGCAGAAACCCAGGACATGTATATATGTAGACACACACACACACACACACACAAATATATATATATATGATATATGATATATATATATATATATATATATATATATATATATATATATATATATATATATATATATATATATATATATATATTATTTTATTTAAAAGAGTTCCTACTCTGTTTTTTATGTTTTATTTATATTCTTGTAAAATTAATGTGGGATATAGAGCATGGAATATATAATATATAATATAAAAAAAGATGGATGGTACAATGAAATGAAGTATTGAATGTCTTATTGAATATATGGAATATATATATATATATATATATATATATATATATATATATATATATATATATATATATATATATAGAGAGAGAGAGAGAGAGAGAGAGAGAGAGAGAGAGAGAGAGAGAGAGAGAGAGAGAGAGAGTAGATGCTGTGATTGAATTGTCGTCTAAATTACACAAAAATGAAAACAACCCTGACATCTCATTTGAACAGATATATTCACCAAAATAACAATAAAATATTTTGAAATACTAAAGAGTAAATTTATTTAATAAAATTGCCATTGGCTTCAACCACGGTCTCCAAACGACTTCGGAATCTCCTGCAACTCTTCTGGACAGTCTCCTTGTTTAAGTTGGTGAATGCTGCCATAATCCTTGCCTTCAGTTCATCTTTGGTGTTACAAGGAGTTTTGTTGGTCTCTCGCTCAACTGCGCCCTACACATAATAATCAAGAGGGTTGCAGTCTGAGACGTTAGGTGGCCAGATATTAGGGGTGATATGGTCGCAAAAAATGTCTAACAACCATGACTGGGTTCTCCTGTTTGTATGGAATGATGCAGAGAACTGTTGCTAGACATAAGGTCTTCCAGCAGTCACCCTCTTGACCCCGGCGGCGGCGGTGGCGGCGGCGGTGGTGGTGGTGGTGGTGGTGGTTTCGGTGGTAGTGGTGGTGGTGGTGGTGGTTTCGGTGGTGGTGGTGGTTTCGGTGGTGGTGGTGGTGGTGGTGGTTTCGGTGGTGGTTGTGGTTTCGGTGGTGGTGGTGGTGGTGGTGTTGAAGGTGGTTGTGGTGGCGGCGGTGGTGCTGTTGATGGTGGTGTTGCTGCGATCGAAAAGACCTAGATATCAAAATTTTAGCAATATGCATGGCTGTACATTTTCTAAATATTTCATTTCATGTCTTAAGAAAGCAGTGTATGATTTGAGGGAATAATTTAGTTTTCGCTCCAAGTTGGCGAACTGATAGAATTGTTACCGCGCCGGGTAACGATGCTTTGTGGCATTTCGTCCATCCTTTACATTCTAAGTTCAAATTCCACCGGGATCGACTTTGTCTTTCATCCATTAGGGATCAATATATAAGTACCAATTGTGAACTGGAGTCGATGTAACCGACTTAACTCCACCCTTGAAATTGCAGGCCTTGTGCAAAAATTTGAAGTCTGTTATTTAGCCGCTCCATTTAGCAAATCGTGTGACCACGTAGTCGCCTCTTTCTCCTTTTTTCTGTTTCTTTATCTCTCTCTCTCTCTCTCTCTCTCTCTCTCTCTCCTCTCTCTCTCTCTCTCCCTCTCTCTCCCTCTCTCTCTCTCTCTCTCTCCCTCTCTCTCTCTCATTCTATCCTTGGGACCTGAATCACTTTATTTACGCCATACGTTGTTGCTGTTGTTGTTGTTGGCACTCCGTCGCTTACGACGTCGAGGGTTCCAGTTGATTCCATCAACGGAACAGCCTGCTCGTGAAATTGACGTGCGAGTGGTTGAGCACTCCACAGACACGTGTACCCTTAACGTAGTTCTCGGGGGTATTCAGCGTGACACAGTGTGATAAGGCTGACCCTTTGAATTACAGGTAGAACAGAAATAGGGAGTAAGAGTGAGAGAAAGTTGTGGTGAAAGAGTACAGCAGGGGTCGCCACCATCCCCTACCGGAGCCTCGTGGAACTTTAGATGTTTTCGCTCAATAAACACTCGCAACGCTCGGTCTGGGAATCGAAACCGCGATCC
>NC_142934.1:99297495-99299995 GCF_046866305.1 Octopus bimaculoides | reverse complement strand
CAACATCCATTCATGAATTTTTTTTTTTTTTTTTTTTCTTAAATACATGTTTTACCTGTGAATTTGCGTGTGTAAACTGGGAATGCATACAACGAGTTTCTCTGCCCTAGGTGTACGGAAAACACTCGGCGAGAAATGGAAGAAAATTTGAAGAAAGAAGAAAAAAAAACAACATAATAATAATTATTATTATTATTATTATTATTATTATTATTATTATTATTATTATTATTATTATCATCATCATCATCATCATCATCATCATCATCATCAATATGGTTAAGGAAAGTGAGGAAAGAAGTAGTGAGTGAGAAGCTGCCGCCAGATCTAAGATTAACTAGAGCATGAGTAAAGTGTTAGGAAAAATGCTGAGTTGGAAGGGCTCAGGAGCAGATTTAGCTCAAGGGTACTGGCTAAAGAAATTTAGTAATTTACATGGGAGGCAGAGGAACAACTTCAAGATTGCCTTAATGGGGGAATAATACCAGACTGGATCACTAGAGGGAAGACAATACTCATCGTGAAAGATAAGAGCGAGGGTAATACAGCTAGCATCTATAGAACAATCATTTGCTTACCATTAGTGTGGAAGATGTTAACAGGAATGCCTTCGGAAAGCATTTATGATCACCTTGACAACCAGAATTTACTGCCAGAAGAACAGAACGGTTGCAGGAAGAAGGCTAGAGGAACACATGATCTATTATACATAGAAAAAGCAGTTCTAAATGAAGTAAAAGCTAGAACGAAAATCTGACAATAGCATGAACAGATTATAGGAAAACCTGTCATGATCCCACACTCATGGTTAAGTGAATGTTTGAGAATATTCAGTATAGCAGACGACATAAGAGAATTAATTAGCTTTAGTATGAAGAAATAGAAAGTAGATCTCTATTCAGGTGACACACTCTCAGGGAACTTTAATATCAAAAGAGGAATTTTCAAGGGAACTCGTTGTCTCCTTTGATATTTATTTTGTTTGATGCCCCTCAGTTTAGTATTAAGGAAGGTAAAGGGTGGGTGTTAGTTCAGAAATAGTAAAGGAAATATTAGCCATTTGCTCTACATCGATGATCTGAATCTTTTTAGTAAGAATGAAAAAGAGATAGATTCCTTAATACAGACTGCAAGACTCCTCAGCAAAGAAATAGGCATGGAATTTGTCATAGATAAGTATGCAATATTAGTCATGAGAAGGGGACAGGTAGTCAATAGCGAAGGCATCCAACTACCAGATGGACAAACAATAAAATCATTGAAAGGAGGAGAGAATGATGATGATGATAAATGCCCTGATGCAGTACCAGGCAGTGGCTCTCATGGTTTCTGATCTTAATTGACTGGAAGTGTTATAATGTACATTGTTTTGTCTTGGTATAAAAGATGGGCTACAGCAAATATTCTGCTTAATACCACAGATTTGCTTGTCATTTGTTTGATCTTAACCAGTTAAGCATGTCCCTTGGTGGCTGACGATATGTGCATCACTGATCCTGAGCAAAAGTATGGTAACGGGTGCTTGGTACCAACACACACCGGAAAAGCTAATGGACGAAAAGGGGAAAGCAAAAATCTTCTGGGACTTTGACTTCCAGACTGACAAAGAGTTAGAGCACCGAAGGCCGGAAATAGTAACCTTTAGGAGGGACAAACAAGGGTGCCTAATAATGGACATGGCAGTGCCAAGAGATCAACATATTATCGTGAAAGAAAGAGAAAAGGTTGATAAATATGGAGACCTGAGAATTGAGATCGCTAAGATGTAGCAACTACGAGAGTCAAATGTAAAGGTTGTCCTTATTGTAATCGGAGCATTGGGTTCAATGCCACCCAACTTGAAGAAACATCTGGAAACTTTAGAAATACCCTAACATCTACGTGTATTACAAAACTCGGCATTATTTGAAACAGCACGAATATTGCGTAAAGTACTGTCAGTCTGAGGTTTTTGTTGTAACATGACTGACAGTACAAACCCCCCCGGTAGACGCAATATCTTCAATCAACATCATCATAGTAGTGGATACTGTGTGACGTCTTAAATAATAATAATAATGATAATAATAATAATAAAAATTTTAAAAATAAATAATAATAATAATAATAATAATAATAATAATAATAATAATAATAATAATAATAATAATGTCTTTATTAGCCACGGAGGGCTTACACGAAGGAAAACATTACTAACGGCACATGACAGTACAGTGTGGGTTTTAGCGTGTAAAATATATAATAAATAAAATAAATTCAAAGTAAATTCTCCAATAGAGAGAGGTCGCTCATGGAGGGGTATTCCAATGTTCACTCGTGGAGAAAGCCCAGAAAATCCACGGTCACCCTGACCACCAGTCTTACGATATGCTTGGCGGCATTTCGTCCGTCTTTAAATTCTGAGTTCAAATTCTGCTGAAGTCGATTTTGTCTTTCGTCCTTACAGAGTCGAAGAAATAAATACAGTTGAACGCTGGAGTCAATGTAATGGATTTCTGGC
>NC_142934.1:99257495-99277495 GCF_046866305.1 Octopus bimaculoides | reverse complement strand
AGAGAGAGAGAGAAAGGCTGATAGACAGACAGACAGTTAGACAGGCAAAGGCAGGCATAGAAAGATAGGCGGGAGAGAAAGAGAAAATCCGTGAAGAAAACTAGAAACGTAAGAAATGTAGAAGAAGATTTATCAGCAGCCGGAGGAAGTGGGGAATTTAGCTGGAAAAATCGATAAACCTCGCATAAAGTAGGAAAAATGGCGGGCAACCCGATCGATAACGTGGAAGGTTGGTGTTAATGACGGTGGCCATTGCTGGGAGAAAGTATCACTTGGAACATTCACCGACTTGATGCATGTGTGTGGTGGGGGGTTGTTCGGGGGGGGGGGGGGGGGGGTGTACACCAATATATATAAATAGATACATACATACATGGTGGTTGTCTACTCTTTACACAGAGTTTGACCACCTCCTGCACCTACACCTTAGCCTTTTCATGGCGTCTGATGTGGCTTTTTAAACCAGACAGTGTTTTGAAAAAAACACCCACACAGATTGCACCTCTGATTTGCACTACCAATACCTGCAAGTAAGTTCTGCTCATTGTGGATCCTAACATGTCTTTTAAGACTCCCATTGGATTTGCAAACCCTCTGGCACACACGACATTCAAACGTGTGCACAGACACATAATCAGAATAGCTGGTTGAAGTTTGCTTTCCATGGGTTCGCAGGTGAGATGTGAGGCCAGCCAAAGACAGACATGGTCTGTCACAGACTGTGCACACAAAAAGGTCCTTGTCATTCACCTTCTCGATCTTTACATTTTTCCTTAAATATCACTTGATACATACATACATACATCCACACATACATATATAAAAACAAAGTCAGGAGGATTAAGAAGCGAACATACATCTATTTATCCACTTGACGTCCTTTGGGTTACGGCCGTTTCACAACCTTATGCATACACATTTTCATTAATATGTATGCTCAGCATTATACAACGCAGCTGCATATTCACAAATTAATGCTAATAAAGAAAACTAGCTTATTAAATCACTAGAAATGAGGACGAAACCGTCCAATCTTTTGGTCTCGTTGCTAGAATAGTAGGGAATTCTCTCCTCGCTTGCACTATATATCGAGTGCGAAGCGCACTGAATAACCTACTGGAGGAGGTGTCTTCCTGGGGTTGAAATAGCAGCATCGTCTGTTCTTATAGAACACCCATGTTTAGGTGGCGCTAAACATTACTTCTCAGTATAGATAGTAGTTTTGCCTCAATTATAGAGATTTTCTTGACGAGCTAGTTAGCTTGTTGCATATAGAAAAACATAAATATATATATATATATATATAAACGATATATAATTATATATATATTTATATACACCCAAATATATGTGTGTGTATGCGTGTATTTGTGTGTTTGTGTATGAATGTCCGTCTAATTTGTTTAATAGAGCTAAACTATCAATTAACTTAATTATATTTGCCTATTTCTTCTGGATGTAAATGTGTAAATAAATTTTTTTAAATGACCCTGAAACCCTCGCTTTCCATTATTTGTTCCAATTCATTGCATTCAGTTTAAAATTAAATGCATAATTATATGATACGCTTCTGGATACCTGAATGTCTGATAAACTTATATTAGTCGGATCAGCAATACATCACGTTGATGGTTTGATAGATATTAATTAGTGTACAAATATAGACTTATTTTGATTTCCCTGCACTTCGCACAAAAGTACAGTACCATATTTACTTGTGTATAAATCGCATTACTTTATACTTGATTTTATTTGACAGATCTGTGGTGCGACTTATACACGGGTCAAAGTTAAAACTATGAAGGGAAGATTTTTGTACAAAGATTCACCACTGAATTAGAGGTACGACTTTTCTACGAGTAACTATAGTAAGTCTTACAATGACTTTTACTAAGTAATATACCCCGGGGTAAAATTAGATGAATGGTGCAAACAAATAACGAACAAGATCAGTATTCAACTTCGTAAAAAGAATGACTTCCGGTATTTATCCCGGCTCTTGGGCAAAATTTGAAGTCAGTATTGTTATTACGCTTAAGGCGGCGAGCTGGCAGAAACGCTAGCACGCCGGGCGAAATGCTTAGCGGTATTTCGTATACCGTTAGGTTCTGAGTTCAAATTCCGCCGAGGTCGACTTTGCCATTCATCCTTCCGGGGTCAATAAATTAACTACCAGTAACGCAATGGGGTCGGTGTAATCGACTTAATCCCTTTGTCTGTCCTTGTTTGTCCCCTCTATGTTTAGCTCCTTGTGGGCAGTAAAGAAATAAGAAACGTTAGCGCGCCGGGCGAAATGCTTAGCGGTATTTCGTCTGTCTTTACTTTCTGAGTTCTAATTCTGCTGAGGTCGAATTTACCTTTCATCCTTTCGGGGCCGATAAATTAAGTACTAGTTGCGTACTGGGGTCGATCTAATCTACTGGCCCCTTCGCCCAAAATTTCGGGCCTTGTGCTTAGAGGAGAAAAGAATATTGTTATTGGGAGAAATACTTAGTAGCATTACGCCCGTCTTTGCGTTCAAATTGCGCCGGAATTACGAGGTCGATAAAATAAGTACCAGTCGAAAACTGGAGTCAATGTGATCAACTAGCCCCCTTCCCAGAGCCTGCTGGGTTTGGGCCAAAATTTTACGTTTAAGACGGCGAGCTAACAGAATCGATAGCACGCCAGGAGAAATGCTTAACGGAGTTTCGTCTGTTTTTACGTCCTGAGTTCAAATTCCGCCGGAGCCAACTTTATATTTCATCTTTTTGGGGGGTCGTTAAAATAAGTACCAATCGGGTACTGGCGTCGATCTAATCGATGTATCCCTTGCCCGCAAACTTCTGGCCTTGTGCCAAAATTTGAAACTAATATTATTTTTATGTTTTGTTTGAACCTACAACTAAAATTAATCTTTCCTGAGTCACATTGATTCATAGGATAAGTGTGATTATCTGTTTTCCTAACACAGATTCTTTTCGTTTTGTCTACAGAAATTCATTGTGCCCATGGCTTCCGCAATCCCCAACGAAACTAGTCACACCGAGAAGTGAAGTTAATTTTCTCCTTTAACAACTAGAACTTGAAAGCTGCGGGGGAAAAAAACAGAGAGAGTTCTCAAAGGATGATGTTCATCCAAGAATACATTATGTTAATTTATTCTCTCTTATTTAAGACAGTGGAAGCGCAATGACCCTGTGGTTAGGGCAGCACACTCGCGGTCATAGGATCGCGGTTTCGATTCCGAGACCGGGCGTTGTGAGTGTTTATTGAGCGAAAACACCTAAAGCCCCACGAGGCTCCGCCAGGGGATGGTGGCGAACCCTGCTCTACTCTTTCACCACAACTTTCACTCTTCTTGTTTCTGTTGTACCTGTAATTCAAAGGGTCATCCTTGTCACACTCTGTGTCACGCTGAATCTCCCCGAGAACTACATTAAGGGTACACGTGTCTGTGGAGTGCTCAGCCGCTTGCACGTTAATTTCACGAGCAGGCTGTTCCGTTAATCGGATCAACTGGAACCCTTGACGTCGTAAGCGACGGAGTGCCAACAAACAATTTAAGACAGTACGGAACATAATATAGAAGTATAGTTGGTTGCTATTTCTAGCTGCTCGCGTGCCTAGCTAAAGGCTTCCTCGATAGCTTGTGGTTAGTTGTGGCTTTGCGGACAGGAGTGGGTTAAGATGACAGAAGTGCTTTTGTATAAACACTGATGCATCTGTGAATAGTTAGTATTGCTTTCGTTGATGTTGGGGCTTTTGAAGGTGATAGCATTGATGACGGGACATTATGGATGTTGTGACGGTCAGAGTGAATAGTGTTTGAGCATTGAGAATGGTGTTCATAGAAATCTATTTGGGGTGATGAGGTGACCATGGTTACTGAGAGTACTTTGCGATAGTGATAGCCGTATGCGTATACATGTGTATGCATATGTGTGTGTGCACGTGTGTGTGTGTGTGAGGGGAGGGGGTGTTATGTGTACGCGCGTGTTTTGCGGGTGTAGGATTATGTTAGTAAATGTGATAATAGTAGGTTGGTGTTAATGATGCTGCAATGTGAGCGGTAAGAGTGATGCTGGGTGGTGGTGGTGCTGGTGATGGGGGTGGGGGTACTAGTAATTTGTTAATGATGTCATTAATGCGGTACAAGCGGTGGTGATTGTGGTGCTGGTGCTGGTGCTGGTGCTGGTGGTGATGGTGGTGGGGACATATTGGTGGTTGTGGAGGTGGTTGTGGTTGTGTCTGTTGTTGTTGTTGTTGTTGTGGTGGTGGTGAAGGGGGGTGATGGTGGTAGTTGTGGTGGTTGTGGTAGTGGTGGTGGTGTTGGTGTTGATGGTGGTAGTGGGAGTGGTATGGTGGTGATGGTGCTGGTGATATAGTGGTGGTTGTGGTGATATGGTGGTCGCCGTGCTCATTGTGGTAGTGGTTGTCATGGAGGTGGTGATGGTGGTAGTAGTAGTGGTGGTGGTGGTGGTGGTGGTGGTGGTGGTGGTGGTGGTGGTGGTGGTGGTGGTGGCGGTGTGTTGGTAAACGTGATGATATGGAGTGGTGTTAATGAGGATAGTATGCTAACGGTTATGGTAACGCTATGTTAATGATGACGTTATTGTAGAGATGCTGTTGTTGCTGTTAGCAATGATGTTGATGATTGTTACTGGTGATGGTGATGGTGATGGTGATGGTGTTGGTTGGTTATGGTGATGATCGTATTAGTGTTATGTCAGTTGTGGACTGGTGGAATTGGTGGAGCTGGTGATGCCATAAATGGTGGCATCAAACGACATAAGGCGGTTTCCAATATTTTCGACAGAACAAAAGCAGCGCACGGTGAGTGATCAATTATTGACAATCCCTGAGTGAGTGAGTATACATATATACACACACACATACATGCATATACACACACTCTCACGCACATTCACTCATATACATATATACATACATAGTTACATATATACACATATATATGTGTGTCTGTGTGTATGTGTGAACTATGTGTTTATGTGTCGACTTGGGTATGTGTGTATGTGTTAATAAACGAATGTGCATATATCTGTGTGTGTTTGTATGTATATATGAGTACATGTATCTGATTGATTGGTTGGTCTGCCTCATATCCGGGTCTTTCGCTTTAGTTCAGGTACTGAAGAACGTTTCAGTGATTTAATCTCAATAGATTTCACTCTTTGTGTGTGTGTGTGTGTGTGTGTGTGTGTGTGTGTGTGTGTGTGTGTGTGCGTTGTGTGTTCGTTCATTTGTCTACCTCATATATGCGTGCGCTCGTGGATGTGTGTAAATATGTGTTTGCGTATATATGCATAAATTGGTCAATGTTAATTCTTGTGTGTATCTATGTTGTCTACGTCGTCTCTAGGCTTTATTAACAAGGAAAAAGCATGTGGATATAAAAAGAAAGAAAGAAAGAAACAGAGGAAGAAAGAGAGAAAGAAAGAAAGACAGAGAGAAAGAAAAACGGATAGATAGATAGATAGATAGATAGATAGATAACTTTCTTTTATTAGCCACACAGGGCTGCACACAGAGGGGACAAATACAACTGTAGAGCTTTTCTTTAAAAAAAAAAAAAGAAAAAAAATCCGATCAAAAGGGATCGGTAGGGGCAAAAAAGAAAAAAAAGGGGGGGGTATCGTATATCACAGAAAATGTCAATTGTGTAAAATGGGGTAACATTAGGTTTATCCATGGAGAGAAAAGCCTACGGAAAAGACCATGGTAACCTCAGCAGGGAATAGACACATGAGAGCGAAGTGCTCTCTCTCTCTCTTTCTCTTTTTTTTAATTTTTTTTTTTCTCGATTTATAGGATCATGCTCAAAGAGGTATCGTCACTCGCACGCACCATTTTTGCTACATTCACCCACCTTTTAATGAAACTTTCACGAGACAAAAACTGTCTCTCTATTCTCACCTTGCTTTTCAAGTGATACTTGATAAAGTTGATGAGCGATTGGCCAGAGAGGTAAGTTTTCGTCTCTAATCCTTTCGCTCGGATCCACCACACAAATTCTTTCACCATGGCCACCAGTATGATGAACACTGCCTTGCCTTCCCTGTTGAGGGACGGTGGTGGAGCAATTTGCACAATAGACTCGGCTGACAGGCGGATTCGTCCCACACGTGACAGCAGCCGTTCGGCATAAGCCCACAGGTCGGAAATCTTTGGACACTGCACGAGTGCGTGCAGAACGGTTTCGTCGCTCTGACCGCATCTCGAGCAGGTCGGTCCGGTGTATCTCGAACCATGCCTGTAAAGCTTATCCCGAACGGGTAATGCTTCTCGATAGCACTGCCAGGCCAGGGATCTCTGGTTGTTGTCCATAGGTCCCGGCCCGAAAGTTGTCCTGAACAGGCGGGTCAGTTGTTCCTCGTCGACGCCCAGATTCTGCCCGAGATCGTCGTCGCACCTCCCTTCCACTAATCCTCTCAGATAGATAGATAGATAGATAGATAGATAGATAGATAGATAGATAGATAGATAGATATATATTTTCAGTCACGTCCGGTAAATGCAGATAGAATTAAAGAAGTGAGAGGCGCACTGCTTAAAGAATTATGTGATTGAGGACGCGCCGGTTAAAAAAACTCTGTGATTCGGGAGAACCAAGATATTTGCGTTATGCAGAAAACCTTCCGTCGCTTTTCTGATTATCAATATTTATGTTGGTGATTTGACAACTTCCGTGTATTTATTGGTTTAGCCTCTCGTACAAGACAATTGCACTCACAAATATATTCAATCATATAGACGTATATATGTATGTGTGCGCGTGTACAGATGTATCTTAAAAACACACACACACACTTATATATATATATAGTTTTAGGGAAAATAACCAAGTTTCAAGAACTCATCGATGAAAATCCACTATCACATATAGAAAAATTAATAATTAAAAGCACAATAAATGAGTATAATATAAAGTAAAGTAAATATCATAAGATAAATATAATAAAAAGATTACACGTGTTTCATAACTAATTTTCAAATAGAAAGGAAATTTAAATCGATTAAAATCAATTGAAATTATCGAAAATAAATTCTATTCAAAAATATAGCTAATCGTCAGATCGTAAGTAGAACAATAATTAGATTTATATATCTCAACCAACAATAAGTACCAAATGAATTAATATGAAATACTTATTATATAAAGATAGAAAAATTATTAAAAATATCATAATATCAAAATAATAACCATTCAATAATCATCCCTTCATCCATTATAATAACATGTATATTATATACGAAAAACATCTTACATAAATTATCATTGTTTTAAATTATCATTGTTTTGAATACAATTTGAACGAAATTTAAGTTTAAAATAATAATGAAGATAAAATTAGTACATATTTAACCGGTGTAATAGTTAAAGCTTTACTATTTAAAGCTAAAGACGTTTATTTAATTATAATTAAAAATCAATTGAATAATAGAAAAATACAAGATTATTTATTTCTACAAACGGAATAATAAAAATATGAATGAAAAAATTATGAATGGAAAAATTATGAATGGAAAAATTAGGAAAGAAAAATTTATGAAGAATAAAAGATTAAACTTTATATATATATATACAAAGTTTTAATTTTTAAAAATCTTTAACGATATTATAAACAATAATGATTAATTATTAATCAAATATTATTAATCAAAAATAATCGAAAATATATCAACACTATTCAAATCGAAGTTCTAATATTATGTTGAAATGAAACTATAACTAAATAATTTAGTGTAAAATAAGTTATCTATTAAAAATAATCTATAAAGAACCAAATGAATAATATAAAAAACAAGAATACATATTATTTTCAAATAGTAGAAAATCTTTAGCAAAGTAAAAAAACAGTACTTATCCATATTTTTCCGTAATTCAAACTGAAAACTAAGACGTTATCTAATAGCTATAGCGTTTTAAGCAAGAGGTCGCGCGAAAATACTACGTTAAAATAGAGAATAGAATACGAAAGCATGAATGAAATAATAATACTTAAATAAATGAATGAAAAATTTAAAATTTATATAACTAACAACATAAAAAGAACAAAAAACTATAGTTATCTTATAAAACATATTAATAAATAAATAAATATTAAATTCTAATATATAATAAATAAATAATAATACTAATAGTCGTAAATTAAATAATATTATGAAATAAACTAAAATACTACTATTGATTTAGTCTTATAAAAATCGTAGTGTCATTGTAATATAAAACCTTAAACTTACTAAAATATTAACCTACCAATAAAAACAAAATATAACTACTAGAATAATTAAATAGGAAAAATTATAAATAAATACCCCAACACACGCCCTTATACATACATACATACATATATATATACATACATATATATATATATATATACACTTACATACATATACAAATATACATACTTATATATAAAACATATAAACATATATACACATAAACACTAATAAAAGCATATACATAAATAAATACATACATACACATATATACATAAATACACACATATATATACATACATAATAACACATATAGACCGAAACATACACACTTCCATATATATATATATATATATATATATATATATATATATATATATATATATATATATACATAAATATATATCTACACATACACATATATACCTACCTAAACATACATATAAAAACAAATACACTCATACACACATATAATAAATAAAGAATAGTATATATAAATACACACTCACACTCCCATGCTCTCAAATATACATATTATATAGATACACATATATATACATATATACATATATATAAAAATACAAACATAAAATATACACACATATATAGACAGAAAAAACATGTATATACATATACATATATATACATATATATATATATATATATATATATATATATATATATATATATATATATATATATATATATATATATATATATGTATATATATATATATATATATATATATATATATATATTGTTGTACTTGGGGATGGTCATATTGCCAGTTTAGCCAATAAAAACACACGCACTGTATATTTGGTGTTAATTTTTTTTTTTTCAGCTTTATATTACATTAATCTTAATCTTAATCTTATTTCGGCCAGAGTTCTTTCGTCACACTTCTGTGACCTCATCAGTGGTCCTTTGTTTCCTTCTTTCTTATGTGTGTCTCACCTTGCTAACTATCAGCCATTTTGTATTTTGTATTCCTATTGTATGTGTCTACGCATGCGTGTCCTTCAATGTGTCTGTGTCTTTTGTAAGTGCATGTGTGTATGGGGAGTGTCTGTATCACCTATATTCTCTGTTAATACGTGTTCATTTGTATTAGTTTTTATTTATTTATATGTTCATGTGTGTGTGTGTGTGTTTTTTTTATTTTTTTTTATTTTTAATGTGTTTAATTAAATTTTGTTAACGTATGTAGTATTTAATTCCATTTGTTTATCTATGTATTGTATTATACTTTGTTCCTATTATTGGTTTATGGGTAACATGTTGTCACATGCTGTGGTTTGTTAGTGGCGTATGTTAGTGTTCCATTCTAGTTTCCTATTCAGGCTAGGTTTCCCTTCTATTATGTGTGTAGCTTCAGTAATTTGTCTACACAAAAATATATATATACACTTATATATATATACTTACTAATTTATATAGACAAATTACACACACTCACATATATACTTATGCCCATATATATACATATATATACACATTTACGTAAGTACATACATAAATATACATATACATATACACAAAAATACTCATAATTATATATATACAAAAATATACACACAAATAAAAATTCACTCAAATAAATAAATATATAAATAAGGAATATTATAAAACAAAACTACACTCACACACTCACTCACACACACAATATATATAATATACATCTATACTCACAAATACATATCTTTATACATACATGTAAATGCAAATATACACGCAACATACACAAACATATATAAAAACACCATACATATATATACACTTAAACCTATATAAATACATACGTAAACATATATACATACACCTAAAAATATACATACATACTAACGCATATAGACTAAAACACACACACTCATATATATACATATACATGCATATACACATACCCATAAAACAAAATAAATAAAAAATCATTAGCTAAAGTTTTTATATAAATAAAGTAGTTTATGTCTACATTTTATTTTTCGTTCATCAAAAGAATTAAGTAAATTATTATCCTTATGAAATAATATCTCTTTAAATTCATTATTACATAAATTACATAAACCAGTGGATTTATTTGCTACCTCCGCTATAACCAGTGAGGCAGTTACGATGGAATACATCAACGTTAGCGAAGAAGATGTACTACTAGCTATACATGAAGTGGACACAAACTCAACTGCTGGCCCTGATGGTTTCCCAGCAATCCTCCTTAAATCGTGTAAGCATGCCTTGGCAAAACCCCTCCAGATCCTCTTCCAGAGCTTTCTCGCAAACGGAAGACTGCCAAGCAAGCTGAAGGAGGGAATAATATGCCCAATCCATAAAGGGGGAAGCAGAGCAGATGCCAAAAACTATAGGCCTATCTCTCTGACTTCACACATCAGCAAAGTCATGGAAAGGATAATCAGAGGAAAACTAATCGCATTCCTTGAAGAAAATAAATTGCTCAGTGATACCCAACATGGCTTTCGACCAGGTAGGAGCTCTTACAACATTACGACTGGGTGTTGAGGCAGTTACTCAACAACTCAAATGTGGACGTAATATACCTTGATTTTGCAAAAGCTTTTGACAAAGTGGATCATGGTATGATATGCCACAAACTGCGTAATCTTGGCATAGCTGGAAAACTTGGAGAGTGGTTACATGACTTTCTGAAAGATAGAAGTCAGGCAGTAGTGGCTAATGGAGCCACCTCTATGAAAACACAAATAATGAGCGGTATTCCACAGGGTACTGTCTTGGGACCATTGCTTTTTATAGTCGCTCTCTCAGATATGCCTTCAAGTGCCCGGATAGCCACTCTTGCAAGCTACGCAGACGATACAAAAGTCTCGCAGAAAATACAGAACTCCAGTGATGTTGCACACCTGCAGCAGGAATTGGCCTCAGTTTACAGATGGGCTGAGGACAATAATATGCAGTTTAATGCTGAAAAATTCCAAGCCCTGCGCTACCAACGTCCAAAACTGAATATGAAACTTACAGAGTACACTGGTCCACAAGGAATTTCAATCCCAGAGCCTAAATCAGTGAGAGACCTGGGTATCGACATGAGTGATGATACCTCTTTCCAAGTGCACATTACCAGAATAGCAACAAAGTGCAGACGATTGGCTGAATGGATCCTGAGAACATTCAGAACCAGAGATAAGGAAACCATGATGATCCTCTGGAGGACATTCGTCCTCAGCCGCCTGGATTACTGCTCACAGCTGTGGTCACCCACCAGTCTGAAATTAACAGCAGACCTTAAAGCAATCCAGAGGAGATTCACAAAGAAGATTGTCTCTTTGCAACTGCTCAGCTACTGGGAAAGGCTGAAACAGCTAAGACTCTACTCCCTGGAGAGAAGGCGGGAGTGGTATGCGGTAATATACATCTGGAAGATCCTGGAAGGAATTGTGCCAAATTTTGGCATTGAAAGTTGCACCAATGCCAGAACGGGACGACACTGCATAGTGCCAAAGATCCCAGCAATGCCATCGCGCTTCAGGACCAGTTACTGCAACAGCTTGGGATTCAGGGGCCCACAGCTTTTTAATATTCTCCCAAAGAGCCTGAGGAATCTGCACAAAGTAGATGTAGGAGTTTTTAAATCAAAGCTGGACCTCTTCCTATCGAGAGTCCCAGATGAACCTACCTCGCGGCAGGAGGTGCAAATGAGGGTGCTAAATCAAACTCCATTCTTCACCAAGTGCCACATATTGTAAGAGGCTCCCTGTAATAACAGTGCAGCAACATGGTGGTGCATCAGCATGGCCGCAACACATACATACTTATATACATACATACAAACATTATATATATTTTTATATATATATGTGTGTGTGTGTGTGTGTGTGTGTGTGTGTGTGTGTGTGTGTGTGTGTGTGTGTGTGTATGTATGTATGATACGATATGATATGATATTTTATAACGAGAATGTCAAGACTGCACCAGATAACCAAGCAGTATCTCTCAATATGTCTCCTTGTAGTTTTCTCTATTGTCCACATGAATAATGACGTGTAATGACAGAAGGAACCATTGTTAAGCTAAGCCACTTCTGATCCGATCCGATAGAATCATTGTCTATAAAAATCAGGACTTGATAGAACTAAAGTGCCATAGAGCTGTTTGCATGGTCAGTGTGTTGGCGGAAATGGTATGTATAGGTCACCGGCATTAAAGAGATGCTAGCTGGCTGAAGATCTGTTAACGAGAAAATGACAGACATCAATCAATTTACTATCCAGCTTTGGATGCTTGGTATGGAGTATGTCGTTAAAAGGAGACACACATATGAATGCATGCAATCGCCTTCATATATGAATACAAATAGGTAGTTATATAGAGGCACATTTAGACAAACGCATTCGTTTTAAACGCAAAGTTGAACACACATCATATTTTTGAGCATGCATATGTATTTTGGACCCTATGTGTGTATGAATATATGTAGATTTATATGTGCATATGTATATGTTTATATATATATACACATACATAGAAACACATATATATATATTAACATAGTAGTAGTGGTAGTAGCAGTAGTAGTAGTAGTAGTAGTAGTAGTAGTAGTAGTAGTAGTAGTAGTAGTAGTAGTGGTGGTGGTAGTAGTAGTAGTAGTAGTAGTAGTAGTAGTAGCAGTAGTAGTAGTAGTAGTAGTAGTAGTAGTAGCAGTAGTAGTAGTAGTAGTAGTAGTAGTAGTAGTAGTAGTAGTAGCAGTAGTAGTAGTAGTAGTAGTAGTAGTAGTAGTAGCAGTAGTAGTAGTAGTAGTAGTGGTAGTAGTAGTAGTAGTAGTAGTAGTAGTAACTGCAGCAGCAGCAGAGGTAGTAGTAGCAGAGGTAGTAGTAGTAGCAGCAGTAGCAGCACCAGCAACACAAACAGCGGCAGCACCAGCAGCAGCAGTAGTAGTAGTAGTAGTAGTAGTAGTAGTAGTAGCAGTAGTAGTAGTAGTAGTAACAGCACCAGCACCAGCGGCAGCGGCAGCAGCTGTAGCAGTGGCAGCAGCACCAGTAGTAGTAGTAACTGCAGCAGCAGCAGCAGCAGTAGTAGTAGTAGTAGTATGTAACAGTTTGGTTCGGCTCCTTTCAAGTGAAAGTTTCGCGGACTCGTAAAACGAACCAAGCTCCTCAGATTTCTGTTACCTAAACCCGAAAAGCCAGGTTCGTTTTACAAGCCCACGAAAATCTAACTTGCATGGAACCGAATCAAACTGTTATGAAATATTGCATGTAACAAGACGGCGAGCTGGCAGAAACGTTTGCACGTACAAAATGCTTAGCGGAATTTCGTCTGTCTCTATCTAGGTTCTGAGTTCAAATTCCGCCGAGGTCGACTTTGCTTTTCATCCTTTCGGGATCGATAAATTAAGTACCAGTTGCATACTGGTGTCGATCTAATCTACTGGCCCCACTCCCCAAAAATTTCGGGCCTAGAGCAGAAAAGAAAATATTACATGTAACTCGTAGTAACTGTGTTGGTGTGTTCAATGCCATTTCATTTGATTGTCCACTCATATAAATATATATGTGTATATGTATACAGGGTGGGCCCAAAGTAGGTTTACAGTTATCACGTAGGCACTATAAATTTCTTTTAAACGTTTTATTACATTTAAATTTCTATCTTACAAACTGAAAAGGGAGCTCGACATAATTAACTAAAATAGCACAGAATACTGGTTTCATAGTTTTTATACTTAAAATCTAAACCATTAATATATGAATGTTAAGAGATAGTTGAATAGCTGTAAATCTACTTTTGGGACATCGTGTGCATATATATATTTCGTTTTGGGATTTGGTTTGCAAGATTCTTTATGTGAGTTCGTGTGTTGAAGCATATTCTGTTGTCCGGGGAGAGTCATTCTTTTTTAGTGCCTTATAATTTATCACACACACCGGTAAAATTTCCACTCATTTACTTATTTATTTTTCTGAAATTTGCGTTGCGTCTTGCAACCTTTTCAATAGACGTTGACTCTGTCCGTTATTCATGCTGCGTTCTTTTTGTTTGTTTGTGCGCATGCGTATGGGTCACTGTGTGCGCGCATACACATGTATGTATAAGTGTGTGTATACATATATGTATGTATATGTCTATGCGTGTGTATGCATGTATGTATGTGTGTGCGCGTGTGTATATATGTATGTATGTATGTTTGTACGTTTGTATGTATGTATTCTGCATATCCATGTGTTTGTGTGTTTGTGTGTGTGTGAGTGTGTTTGCATGTGCGTGTGTGTGTGTGTGTACCTCTATCTCCTTGTGTGTGCAAGTCTGAGTGTGTTTCTGTGTATGTATGGCTTTTTTGTGACTATGTACCGTGCGACGGCGTAAATAATAATAGTAATAATAATAATAATAATAATAATAATAATAATAATAATAATAATGATAATAATAACGGTTTCAAATTTTTCCACAAGGGCAGCCAATTTGTGGGAGGGAGTAAGTGGATTACATCGATCCCAGTGCTCAACTGGTACTCATTTTATCCACACCGAAAGGGATGAAAGGCAAAGTCAACTTCACCAGAATTTGAACTCAGAACGTAAAGAGCCAAAAGAGACGCCGCTTAACATTTTAATCGACATCTAACGATTCTATCAACATACCGCCTTAGTAGTAGTAGTAGTAGCAGTAGTAGTAGTAGTAGTAGTAGTAGTAGTAGTAGTAGTAGTAGTAGTAGTAATGATGATGATAATAATAATAAGAAGAAGAAGAAGAAGAAGAAGATGAAGAAGAAGAAGAAGAAGAAGATGAAGAAGAAGAAGAAGAATTTCAGAAGAGTTCAATAATCTTAATGTACTCCAGCTGTTTTTATTAATTTTTCTGTTTTATTATATTGGTAATTTGTTGGTTTTATATATATATTTTTTTTCAGTTCCTTGCTCCGACTATTTTGTTTGACGAAGCAACAGCTTGTAACAAAAGCTTCCCTAATATGATTCCTGTACAACTCTTATTATTAACTGTTTGGACACCTACCTTGGGGAAATAAGACTTTGGAGATGATTACTCATTCCATACTTCTGTAGTGTAGTTCTCATTTTTAATCGAAATGACTCAGAAAGATAGATGTGCTTAGACGAGAATTTAAAAAGATTCGGTGAAATACTTTCTAAATCTCTCCTCGCGTTTTGAATAGATTCAAATAATACAATTTTATGTTGGTGTCTTCAATTTGTATCATGCAACTAACGTAACTTTATGTTAAGTTTTTCTCTGGATTTTTGGTGTGTTTTTTTTTTTAGTTTTCTTTTCATAAATAGGCTCAGGTGTGGTTGAATGGTTAAGAAGCTTGCTTCCCAACCATGGGGTCTTGGGTTCAGTCCCAAAGCGTAGTACTTTGGGCAGATGTCTCCTACTTAGCCTCGGGGACCAACCGAAGTGCCTTGGAAGTAGATTTGGTAGGCAGAAATTGAAAGAATCCCATTGTATATCTATGTATATATATATATATATATGTGTGTGTGTGTGTGTGTGTGTGTGTGTGTATACATATACATAGATATACAATGGGATTCTTTCATTTTCCGATTGTTGTTAGATATCCCCTACAGAACCATTATAAGGGAGCAAGTTATTTGTTTGACATATTCAAATGTTGCTTTTGCGCTTGATATCCACATATGGTAATTAGATAAATTTAATAATTGTGATACTTTAATTACTCTTTTACTTATTTCAATTATTTTACTGCGGTCCTGCAGGACCACTGCCTTGAAGGGGTTTTGTCAAACAAAACAACCCCAGGATGTATTTTTTGTAAGCCTGGTACATATTCTATAAGCGTTTTTGCTGAACCGCTAAGTTACGAGTGCGTAGACACACCAACACTGGTCGTCAAGTGGTGATGGGGAGGAGACAAACACACATACAGATAGATAGATAGAGATATCACAGGTTTTTTTCGGTTTCTATCTACCAAATCCACTCACAAAGCTTTGGTAGACCCGATGTTATAGCCGAAGACACCTGCCTAAGGTTCCACGCAGCGGGACTGAACCCGGAACCATGTGGTTGGGAAGCAAACTTCTTACCACATAGCCACGCCTATTTCAAAAGTTATAAATGATTATAACAGATTAAATAATACAGCTTTAATTATTGCTTTAATAGTTAAGGCAGAGAGCTTACAGGGACATCAGCACGCCGGAAAAATGTGTAGCGGCATTTCGTCCGTCTTTATTCTCTGAATTCAAATTCCACCCAGATGGACTTTGCGTTTCAGTTTCTCGGGGCCGATAAAATAAGTATCAGCTAAGTACTGGGGTCCACGTAATCGACTTAACTCTTCCGTCAAAAACTGCTGCCGTAAAATTTGAAACCATTATTATTTTGATAGTTATATTAGCTTTAATAATTATTAAAGATTTAATAATCATAACGGCTTAGATGATTACAGTGTATATATGTGTGTGTGTGTGTGTGTGTGTATGTGTTTTGTGTGTGTGTGTGTTTTGTGTATGTGTGTGTTTGTGTGTGTGTGTATAAAACAAATGCAGCGTGGAATATGTTTATGGGCCATTTAAGAACACAAAAACCGTTAGATTCACATCAACATTTAAATTTAATTTTTGTCAAAATATTTCCCTTCTTTCGCCTACCCAATGAAATACATATAAATTTACTTCTTCTTTCTCTAAGAACAGACATAAACTTCCTGTTGCCAAAGAGTCCAGAACTCCAACTAAAGAGTATAAAACCCACAGTTGTAATAATTGGCATGATAGTTTTATTGATAGTTATAACATATTTCGTCTGGATGAGTAATACTGTAACATCCTGGTGGAAAATGTATGAGTTGTTACTTTAGTACGAACCTGGTAATAACGTTCTCAAAACACGCTGTTGATTATATATTTGAAAATGTTACAACATCATTGCATCTCATACTATTTCTCTAAATGTATAAGATATTTGTGTCAAATCTGAGGAACCCAATTTTATTTTATGTAGACTTAATGTATCATCCTGTCTGACACCACTATGTAACCCTTCAATACCTTTATCAGAGATAATTCTTTGGGCCAGCTTTTCGTTTTGGGGGATATCTTCATTCTAAATCACAGTCACAGACAATAGCGAAGGATGGTGGTAGATGACCCGCTCTTGTTGGATTAATCTATTAAAAATAAAGATTGAGCTTCTAAATGCAAACTTATAAACTTTTTCTCCAGTGAAATTTAAGAAATCTTAACCCCCAGCACTAGAGATTTGTGTTTTTAATATAAACTCTCTTTTCGTTTAAATAACGGGCAGCTTTGCTTCTCAAGTTTTTCTTTCGCTGAAGAAGATTTGTCCAAAACGCTATAACACACTTTAGCATCTTTCCTTTTAGTGGACGACGTTGTACATAGACACTATAAGCCAACAAAGGAGAATCTACTTGGCTACGTGACCAGGTAGGAATAGTAAACAAACATACCTCAATTCATATCCTACCGTCTTTACAAATATATAATGTAGTGCTAGAATCTCCAGCCAAACAAAATAAAAATAAAAAGATACGGTTGGGCACGATGGGATACGATTTTTACAGCGGCTCGATTTTCTTTGAGTTGACGGGAAGGAAGTAAACAAGAAAATCTACATCACCTAGAATCTCTCATCTAAAAGATTGTAGCTCCAAAACAGAAGTTAACAACAACATCAACAATAACATCAACAACAACGGCAATAACAAGAAAAACAACAACAGCAGCGTGTACAGCATTAACAACGATAATTCGCTGACAATTGTGCTTTATTTCTCTTCTCCCTCAGCAATGTGGAATTTTAATTGGTGGGCTGGTAGATACAGACACACAGACATGCATACCACATATATGTACGTATGAGCGTGTATATATATATATATATATATATATATATATATATATAGATAGATAGATAGATAGATAGATAGATAGATAGTTAGATATTTTTAAACACCCACATATGCATAGTATATTAACACAAATAATTACAAATATGTTTATAATGTTTGTACACAATGTAGAGGAAACATTCATACATATACGTGTAAATAATATATAGGCGCAGGAGTGGCTGTGTGGTAAGTAGTTTCCTTACCAACCACATGGTCCTGGGTTCAGTCCCACGGCGTGACATATTGAGCAAGTGTCTTCTACTATAGCTTCGGGCCGACCAAAGCCATTTGAGTGGATTTGGTTGACGGAAACTAGACTAGGCCCGTCGTATATGTATATATATATATATATATATATATATATATGTATGTATGCATTTGTGTGTCTCTGTTTGTGCCCCTCCCCACCACCATCGCTTGACAACCGATGTTGGTGTTTTACGTCCCCTTAACTTAACGCTTCGGCCATAGAGACCGATAGAATAAGTACTAGGCTTACGAAGAATAAGTTCTGGGGTCGGTTTGTTCGACTATATGCAGTGCTCCAGCATGGCCGCAGTCAAATAACTGAAACAAGTAAAGAAGTAAAAGCATATATAGAAAGGCATACATAATTACATGCATAGACATACACACACACACACATATATATACACACAAATACAAATGAGCTTTTCTATTATAGCGCATCGACCGCAATGCTTGACTGGTAGTTATTTCATCGACCTCGAAAATCGATGTCGGTGAGATCTGGACGAAATGCCGCCTAGCATTTTGTCCGGCATAGAAACGATTCTGCCTGCTCTCCACTTTATATAAATACAAATAGAGATACACAAAGATACCTTATAAGTGCGAACAATCACTCCTCTCTCTCTCTCTCTCTCTCTCTCTCTCTCTCTCGATATATATATATATATATATATATATATATATATATATATATATATATATACATATATATATATATATATATATCACAAACACACAAGCCTCATTCTCACACATAGTCACATACATACAGGAATACACGTGAAGGTATAACCAGACACACATTTAGATACAATTAGTCACATGCTCTCTTTATACCCTTACTCTCCTCTCTCTCTCTCTCTCTCTCTCTCTCTCTCTCTCTCTCTCTCTCTCTCTCTCTTTCTCTCACACACATACGTACACAAATGCAACCAAAGGCTAATGAGTAAAATAAGCGGAATACATACATACAAACAATTATAGCTGAATAAAATAACAACAAAATACAGAATATAATAGGAAAGACGGGCAACGGCGTTAGAAGGAGATTTCTAATATGTATTAAAGGAATGAGAAGAAAATGCAAGCAAGATTCGAACACAGCATTTGATATACATTGTTATCAAAATTACTAGGAGTCAGAAGTGAGTTGGCAGAATCGTTAACAACCCCGGACGAATTGCTTGGCAATATTTTTTCCATCTTTACCTTCTGAGCTCAAATTCTACAGAGGTCGACTTAGCCTTTTATTATTTCGGTGTCGATAAAGTAAGTACCAGTTAACCTAAAAAAATTTCGGGTCTTACGGCAATAGTAGACAGAAAATTACAGACAACTGAGCTGTCAGCCAAAAGATTGGCAGAATCGCTTAAGAATCGGACAAAATACTTCATAATATTTCGTGACAGATCATTACGCTCTGAGTTCGATTTCTGCTTTTATTCTTCTGATAAAGTGAAGAATAAAAGAATAAAAGCCTTCTGAGGCTGATAAAGTGAAGTATCTCTCAAGTATATATATATATATATATATATATATATATATATGCACATCTCTAAATATTCACGTATAAAATTTCACAATTTTGTGTATATGGCCATATACATCACTCACTCATTCGCACACACGCACGTACATGCACGCATTAACA
>NC_142934.1:99247495-99249995 GCF_046866305.1 Octopus bimaculoides | reverse complement strand
TGCCAGTTCTTTACAAAAGTAGCTGTCAAATTTGCTAATTTTGTCATAGGTTTTTATTTTCATGCTAACAGTTAAGCGAAAGTAACGAACTGGCAGAACCATTAGAGCATCAGACAAAATATTTTGTGGCATTTGTTCCGGTTCTTCCGGTCCTGAGTTCAAATCCGTAGAGACCAATTTTGTTTTATTTCCTTCCATGGTCGATGAAACAAAATACAAAGTACCAGAATAGGTCGGGTAACTGGCGTAGTTATTAAGAAGTTAGACAAGATTTAATATAATAATTGCGCACTTTTAAAGCCTAGCCAGGCTCATGGGCCCGGTTTCCCGGTTTCAATGGCGTATGTATTCCGCAGCTGGACAGGAAGCCAGTCCATCGCAGCGTTACTCATTTTTGCCAGCTGAGCAACGTGAAATGAAGTGTTTTGCTCAAGAACACAACGCATCGCCCGGTCCAGGAATCGAAACCACAATCTTACGATCATGGTACTGACATCCTAACAACTAAGTCACGCGCCTCCGTGGTTAGACAAGATACTTTAAAGAAATTGTTCAGAGATCAAATCTCTCAGCAGAGAAGTTTGCTGTTCACCCTGCGGTAGTTAATAAAATAAAATACTAAATTTTAGTTCTGGAGGTGATAAATTAAAAACAAGTCTACGGCGGGAAATTTGTGGTATTTTTTTCTAGCACTTTATGTCATAGATGCCCATGCAGGTGTGGCAGACTTGTTTTTATCTAACCAACACGATGGTGGCTTACAAAAACATCTTCCTACAGAACAACGGGAACCACCTTTGTATTCCCCAATAAAAATTCCAAGAAAAGCTCATTGAACTTGCACAAGAAGATACAGAAGATCGTACGTCGACTTGATGCAGAGTAAGGAATCAGCGAGATATCGGTTAAGTCTAAAGTCGAATGTTAAAATTGTGTACTTATATTATGCAATAAGACATAAATTTTACATCATAAGTGGAACGTTTTGCACAATCGACATCCTCTAAATTTATGACAGATAATTTTGGCTTGGATGTTGACAAGAGGAACGACGATACCGGGTTCAAACTCCATAGAATAATAAAAGGTAAAAGTGACGACTCTACTTTTATTTTTCTATAGTATGTTATAAAATAAAACATTTGAAATAACATCATATTTTATATATACATGGATATACACACACATATTGTATATATGAAGTATATCATTGGAGTACATCTTGCTACCGTTTAGTTTAGGTATCTTTCCATCTGCCTATCGGTTTACCATGTGTTTCTATATATCTACCAGCATATTTATGCGACTAAACACTTATTTGTTTCTGCATCTATCTACCTAGCAAACTATGCGTTTGTCTAACTTCCCACATATGTATCCATGTATCTACGAAGCCAATTATCGCTTAACCATCTATCTACATATTTATCTCTTTCTCTCTCTTTCTCTTTCTCTTTCTCTCTCTCTCTCTCTCTCTCTCTCTCTCGCTCTCTTCCTCTTTCTCCCTCTCTCTCTCTTCTCTTTCAAAATTTAACACTAGTTTTGCTGCATGTGTGTTCAAAGTTGGCAAAAGTAGTTATGTATGTATGTGTAAATGTATGTATGTGTAAATGTATGTATGTACGTGCGTACGTAGTACAAAAGTATGTACGTTTGTATGAAGGTGCACATGTATGTGTGTGCATATGTATTTACGAATGTATGTATATATGTATTGCGCGTGTGTTTGTGTCTGTGTCTTTTGGAGGGAGTGGAATTCTTTTTGGGGAGTTCAAGCCTATCACAATGTAAAGCGCTTTTGTTTTTAGTCGAGATAGTTTTTAAGGTTGTGATCTTCTGAACTGGTTCGTATTTACAGATGTGTGTGTGTGTGTGTGTGTGTGTGTGTGTGTGTGTGTGTGTGTGTGTGTGTGTGTGTGTGTGTGTGTGTGTGTGTGTGACCATATGTGTGTATGGAGGAACTTGTACATATGTAGTGTGTTTGCATATCACTTTAGTACACAAGTATGTATGCTCCACTACTGTTTATGTTTGTGTGTATGCGTGTGTGTCTGTGTATCTTGAATGTGTATGAAGGTCTCTTTGCATATACGCACACGCAACACACACACACATCTTCGTACATCATACGTGTATATGTTTCATGTCTATTATAACTATAGCTATTACAATAATAAGAGTGCGTGGCGCATGCGTGCGTGCGAGGTTAAATGCATGTTTGTCAGATTGTGTGGGCGCTTGCATGTTTGTCTGTCTGATCGTTCTGCGATTACAATAGTTATATTTATACAATTCGAAAGACTGCTTTGGTATATTATAACATTATATAACAATGGTGAATCTAACGTTGCTTGTTGATAGATTTATGCCGTTCTTTGGCTGTAGGCCAAACTGATGAAACAGAGCTCTGATAAATGAAATAGAAACCGTTTCCGTCTTCTGGGATTTTTCCCTGTTATAATATTAACAACAACAACAACAACAACAGTAACAACGACAA
>NC_142934.1:99234995-99242495 GCF_046866305.1 Octopus bimaculoides | reverse complement strand
CACATCTCTTTGGTATTTTCAATTTCCCAAATTGCTAAAATTACTTGTCAGCATAACCACATTGAAAATTTGGAGGCGGTATTTCAGTAAATGGTGTAGTAATGGGCTTTAAGCCAATAAGTGAAGGGACATGCTTCAGCAAAGCATAATTCTACTCGGAAATATTAAGAGTGATTCACACACAGTTATATATATATATATATATATATATATATATATATATAAATCAGCAGCAGCAGCAACAATAACAATAAAAACAACAATAGCAACAAGAGTAGCGGCAACAGTGATAGCAGTAGCAGCAATAGCGCCAGAAACCACCATTAACAACAAATGATGAGGACAAATTGGTGCAGGCGACTCCATTAGTAGGTAATCTTGTGTCCTAGAAAGCAGCAATGTGAACAATGTACTTCTCGTTCTTCTGAAACGACAAAGAAGCACACCTAATGCAGACGTCACAACTTGTGAAAAGTGTATAAAAGAACCCTATTTTCAACCTCAGATAGATTTAGCACTGTGTGTCATGAAAGCAGCAACACACACACCCAGGCTGCAAGAGCTTGCAAAGGAATATGAGCAGATTTAGAACGTGTAACCAGGGAAAGGTAGTTCGTCAGCATGGAAGTCCCCTCCAAATGCGAAGCCCTTGCACTAAAGCATTCTATAGTTCCGTACGCGAAAAGGAACACTTCCTTTACCCAACATGTTTAGGAAGAAGGATTTATTGCTTGAGGATTAAGCAAATTCCACCAGTGCTGGACATCTGTTGGCTGTTTGCATGTTATCTTAGAGAGCAATGACACACTTTATGTAAAATAAGGAGGGCGTTTGGGGTTGGAACCAGAATGTAAATCCACCTCTAGATCAAACTGGGTCATGTAGAAAATGTCTGAGACTTTATCCACCTACCCAGTAGAGTGGAGCTTCACGTTGCGGTTGAGGGTAGAAGGTCAAGATGAGCTTTGGGTGGTGCTGAAAACTATTTAATCGCTTTCTATTTCAAAATGAAAAACAGAGGGCAGAAGGCATCCACTTCTGCCAAAGCCAGAGCCTCAACAACAACAGCGTATAGCAGTAACAATACCAGTCGCGGAAATGAACAGAATAAGAACTAGAACAGTGGCACCAACACTTACAACAACAACGGAAGCAGTATCAACACCAGCAGCGACAACAAGACCAGCAACAGAGACACTAACAACAGCAGAACCAAAATCCAGGACCCAAGAAAATTTCCGATCTAGTTCCTTCTCTCCGACTTTCAAGCACAAACACGTAGATGGCCTCGCGAAAAATCATAAGTATCAGTTACGCACTGAGGTCGATGTAATCGACTATCCCCCTCCCCTCAAATTTCAGGTTTTTACCTATAGTAGAAAGGATTATTTTTATTATCATCATTATTATCATCATCATCATTTTCATCATCATTATTATTAAATTCATATGGCCATTATACACAATAGCACAGAATACTTGCTTTCATTATACGTTTAGTTGTTGTTCATCTTTTATTCAATGATACAGCGACGACTTTGTTGATTGTGTAATATATCATTCGATAACACTTGTAACTTGGAGTTCAAATATATTTTGTATGATACTTTGTTAACAACAACAAAAAAAAACGTAATTTTCGTTCATTTTGAATGGAGTGAACACCTGGTTTAATGACTTGAATCGATAAAAAGAAGTAACGAAAGGAATGAAAAATATATTCAGCAACAAGATTGTATTGTCGAGCACAGTTTGTTGTAGAAACACTCTTGTGAGATGTTAAATCTTTTAAAAACAGTCATCACCAGGAAACTGGAAGCTGGCTGGCGCCAATAAGTATTGAACGTGTTGCTATGGTTGATGCAAGCCTTGCCTGGTGACGTGACGGCAAGATACAGTTGGTTAAACACGGCAAACATTCATTGTGGGGAAAGATTCTTTTCTAAAGATTTAAACATAGCTATCGACTGAGTCAGCAAAATACTAACATAGACTACTACTACTACTACTACTACCACTACTAATGCTGCTGCTGCCACTACTACTACTACTACTAGTAGTAGTAGTAGTAGTAGTAGTAGTAGTAGTAGTAGTAGTAGCAGTGGTAGTAGCAGTAGTAAACTCAAAAAGTTATCTTGCGAATTTTAAATTTTGTTTCCTAAACTCATAGATATGAAAACATATCACTGAACATGTATGTATGTGTATATGTATGTATGTATGTATGTATGTATATATATATATATATGTATGTGTGTATGCGTATGTATGTATGCATGTGTGTATATATGTATGTATGCTTTAATATGATATGTATGTAAACGTGTATGTATGTGTGTGTATTTGGATGTATGAATGTATTTGCGTGTATTCGCTTCTCGGCTCTATCGATCATCTATCTATTTACCTATCTCTATGCCACTTTGCCGTTTTTACCTTTGTAACGGCTACATCAGAGGAAGAAAACGCATCTCGCCTAAATGTCATGGGACCTATTAACGGTTGAGATTTTGTGATTAAATATCTTGCTTAGATAAACTGGTATTCTGCTGGTTTGGGTTAACGGACGTCCGTCTACTACTACTACTACTACTACTACTACTACTACTACTACTACTACTACTACTACTACTACTACTACTACAGCTTCTGTTGCTGCTGCTGCAGCTACTACTACTACTACTATACTATTACGCATACACATACATTCGTAGACATATGCACGCAAACTGTTGCAGTTTCTGTAGGCTTGTGAATGTATGTGTCTCTATGTGCGTGCATATATGTATGTATCTATTTATGTACGTATGTATGTATAGTAGTGGACAAAAATTTGGAACATTTTTTTTTTCAAATATTAAAATTGCCATGCCCAAGCACAATTACATACAACGCGGAGACACACTCACCAAATAACTGATCCACTGGTTCAATTAGAAGATATTGAACAATTGGATCAGGTATTAGGTAAGTACATCTCTACGTTGCATATATTTGAATCGAACTGCACCTGGGCACAAAAATTCCAATTTTTGAAAATATGTCCCAAACTTTTGGCCATGACTGTATATATATATGCGATGGGCTTCTTTCAGCTTCCGTCTACAAGGCTTCGACCGGCCTGAAGCTATAGTAGAAGACACTTACCCAAGGTGCCACGCTGTGGGACTGAACCCGGAACATTGTGGTTGGGAAGCAAGCTTCTTACCGCACAGTCATGCATATATATTGTTTGTATCATGAATAGTGCTGCATAAATTGCTTAGGAACGGGCAAAAATAATATATTCACTTTATAAATCGACCAGAAATAATAACTCATTTAGAAAGATAGTGAAGATTACCCTTAGAGTGATCTACTGCAACATTATATAAGGTGAGGATATCTAAATATATACCATAAGCTAAACAGATAATAGAGCACACCTGAATCTATTCAGAACAATTTTTGTTTCACCTAAGCGAGATATTTAATCATTGTAGGTGCACAATAACTCAAGATATAGTCAGCGCCACAATTCGTTATCAGGTGCTCCAGCATGACCTCAGCCGCGTGGCTAAAACGAGTAAAGAAGTAAAAGAGTAAAAAGGGGAGAAATGAACCTTAAATATGCCAAACTACGAATATTTAGAAATTACCGGGTGGTTCATCTAAATGTATCAGCGACGATTTACCTCGTCAGCTGCTGTTTCACAAAAGACAGTCGTTCGTTTAGTTACACAATATATATACAGCAATTTCCGACATCCGGAGCGATTGGTATATAAATCAACCAAGAACAAACATAAGCACAAATTAGTCACTTTATAAGCAATGAGAAATAATAACTGTTTTAGAAAGATAGTGAAAATACATTCAGAAGGCTCTTCTAAAGGAATGGACAAAGGAACGAAACGGTCATTTATATATCCTCGACAAATGAAATCTGTCTATAAATGATAGCGAAAAAATGTCTTCATACATGTCTGTATCCTTATGCATGTGTATGTTCTTTCAGTTAATTCAACCAGTTATTTGCTTTTGCAGATCATTGTTTTATTAGTCAAGATCTACAGGGTATATATATCAATCTTTAATGTTTTAAAACAAAACTCCAGTGTTTACTGATTGTGCGAAAGCAGAAGTATTTCCTTACAATCAACCACCACAACCTGGCCTCTCTTCTATACCATCTCATTCTAATAGACTCAATAATGATGATGATGATGATGATGATGATGATGATGATGATGACTGATTGTTTTATTTTTTTCTATTTTACTTTCTCACACTTTCTCCTGGTTACATACTCTGGTTTGTCATCTTAAATATTCTATTTCCATTTTGCCCCTTCTCATTACTCCCAACATCTTTTGCACACTCTTCAGCTTTATATACACCATTCCAATAGACTTATTTTCATTTCCTCCAACGAATGGCTTAGCCCAAAACATACAAAGTATTTTCTCTACACGACGCACAAATTTGTATGTCTTAAATCTCTATTGTACCGTCCATTTTCTCATGTTTTCTAACTATAGGCGCATACATGGTTGTGTGTTTAAGAGACTCCCTTTGCATCCAAATGGATTCTAGTTCAGTTCCACTGCATGGCATCTAGATCATATTTCTTCTACTATAGATTTGAGCCGATCAATGCCTTTTGAGTGAATGTAATTGAGGAAACTATGTAGAAGCCCGTCGTATATTATGTATGTATATGTGTATATGCGTATGTGTGCGTGTATGTGTGTGCATGTGTGTGTGTCTTTATATTTGTTTCCCCATATTGTTTGACATCCGAAAATGCATCCCTCTAGAACTCCTTCACTGCCAAAAAGGGGTCTCCCTAAAACTCATCATCTCCGGCTGAAAAGGTAGAATAATGAACTAGATGTATTTAAGCTTGCCCCTCTCATCAAGCGGCGCTCGGTAAAATTTCATTTCCCAGGTTGATGAATAAATATGAAGTGGTTCAACAGATTACTAGACTCGCATTTAATGTTTTTTACCTAATATTATTGTTTTTTTTTTCTACTTTAGGCACAAAGGTCGAATTTTAGGGAAGGGGGCCAGTCGATGAGATCTATCCCAGTACGCAACTGGTACTTAATTTATCGACGCCGAAAGACAAAGTCGACCTCGGCGGAATACTAACTAATATTATTGCTATCTTATAAGAGGTGGCGAACAGGAAAAATCGCAAGAACGCCGGACGAAATGCCGCTAAGCATTTCGCCCCTCCTTACGTTCTGAGATCAAATTTCGCGGAGGTCTTCCTTGCCTTTCAGCCTTTCGGGGTGGATAAAATAAGTACCAGAGGGGGGGTCTCTGAGGTACGTTTTTGTCGGAGTGGTCCTATAAGATTTCCACGAACCGCACCTTAGCACCTTCAAACTCACCTTACCTCATGCTTTCTCGTCCTAGTCCTATGTACCGATCTAGGATTTTTGGTTGGGGGCGGGGAGCAATAATTCTAGTGTCTTCATGTTTTCATTCAGTTTTTATCATCGTTCCTTGTAATGATCTGAGTTATTTTATCTCCACAATCAACTGATAAAAGTTCCGAATTTTAGTCATGCGTTTTTACAAATTGTTTCCAATGGGTGTTCTGAAATTTGCTTTTTCGGGGACTTTTCCTCTGCTTCAAAATCACACACACATACAGGATGCGGGGAATAAACTGTCGTCTAAATTACACAAAAATAAAAATAACACTAACATCTTATTTTAATAGATATATTTACCAAAATTACATAATGATATCTTAAAATACTAAAGAGTAAATTTATTCAATAAAATGGCCATTGGCTTCAACCACAACCTCCAGACGACTTTGGAATCTCCTGCAACTATTCTGGACGGTCTCTTTATTTAAG
This sequence comes from Octopus bimaculoides, assembly GCF_046866305.1. Lineage (NCBI taxonomy): Eukaryota > Metazoa > Mollusca > Cephalopoda > Octopoda > Octopodidae > Octopus > Octopus bimaculoides. The sequence continues at coordinate 99,236,637 of NC_142934.1, read as the reverse complement.
TTGGTGAATGCTGCCATAATCCTTGCCTTCAGTTCATCTTTGGTGTTACAAGGAGTTTTGTTGGTCTCTCCCTCAACTGCGCACCACACATGATAATCAAGGGGGTTGCAGTCTAGGGAGTTAGGTGGCCATATGTTAGGGGTGATGTGGTCGCAGAAATGCTCTGACAGCCATGACTGGGTTCTCCTGCATGTGTGGCATGGTACAGGGTCCCGTTGGCAAATATAGGAGTCTTCTAGCAGAAACCCTCTTGACCCAAGGCAGTACTACCTCCTCCAAATACTTGATGTAGGCCTCCGTGTTGAGTCTGAGGCCGTGTGGGAAGATGAATGGAGGCATAACGTTGCCATCACTAGTGATTACTCCAAACATTATGATGTTGACTGGATGTTTGATTTTTATTACGCTCGGGATGTGTCCTCAGATTGCACTGTCCTCAGATTGACACCCAAACACTCTGAAATGTTCGTATTGGAGCTTCTGGTGCGAATGCCAAGCAATACAGTATGTCACTTCCAAATTTCTGGCAGAGTGAATTGCGACATGGTGCTGTTTTTCTCACAGATGGTGCCCAACTGATCCTACTATACTGGGTGGTCGACAAACGCAAAAACAAACAAATCGCATGCGCGAAATTGCGAAATTGAAAATATAAAATGGTAACAATTTATCCATCGCACCCTATATATAGACATATATATATATATGTATATATATATATATATATATATATATATATATATATATATATATATATAAATTTGGGCTGACAGACTTGGCATGCGTCTTCGAACGTTTTCGTCGATATTTAATGATTTTAAAACAGAGTAATCTTCATTTATGTTATTTCTGTTGTATTCGTACGTTTGCTTCACTTAACTCGACATACAAGGGCCTTTTTTCTTTCTTTCTTTTAGGATTCAGTGTTTGAGGTGAAAGATGAGCAATAACTATATTTAAAGTATTTCAAGTATCTAACTTTGTAAAATGTCTATGTTAAGACAATGACCTAACTGATCTACTGCTGAACTACTATTTGACACGACTTCTGTGCCACGTTGGTTAAACGAGAATGTCACCACGGAGCAAAACATTGGTTTTTAAACCAATTAGAGGTGTTCCTGAAATCTTTTCAAATTGCGATTTTATATAGGGTTTTGTGGTGATTCCAGCGATATTTTGTAATTTTTTGGAAATAGCTTCAAATAGGATATTTTATCGTACGGTGCATGCTTTCAATTTTATTTTTCTGTCTTCTTTCAGTTACCATTAATGAATCATTCATATATTATTATCATTAACTCAATCACGTTACCAAATATTGGCTTTTTTTTAGATTCGATTTGCCACATCCTAGCAATGATAGCTGTCAATACCTCTCCAGTTCCTCCTTCAACTGCTATTATATCTTAGAGAGTAAACACTGAGATATTCTTTTTACGAGAACATGAATCCATTGAAAGGAAGATGTATCACGTTTCTTAACTGACATTACTAATGATATTACAGGCAAATATATTTTAAATGTTACGTTTTAAATTCGTTTTATAGCATTTTATTTAGTTTGTGGTGAAAAGATTTATTTAACTATAGAAATTCCAGTTGAAAAGAAGCCGTATCAGTTAAATAACATCTTATGTGG
>NC_142934.1:99214995-99229995 GCF_046866305.1 Octopus bimaculoides | reverse complement strand
CCTTGGACTTTTAAAATTTTTTTCTTTGTCCCCTACTGCAGAGGACAACTCTTGAATCGTATTATTTATTATATTCATTTTTAGTGTTGGAGCATTATGTCCAACAACTTGTAACCAAACCTCAGGTAAGCGCTAACCACTTGCTCTTATTGTGCCACAGGTTGTAACTTCAAAGCCAAAGATCAACGTCGTCTCAGATCTTTTTTACAGTGACCAAATACCCGCAAGTGTTGTGATAACCAACAGGCAGGCGCGCACTGCACTAACTTATTTTGTGTGTATATATGACGGGATTCCACACAGTTTCCGTCTGCTAAATTTCACTCAAAAGTATTCGTCACCCAGAGTTTACAAGAGAAGATAGAGAAGGTACCATTTACCAGGAAAGAAGTAATTGTGGAGTCAGTTTCTTGACCACAGACTATTTTTGCCGTAACTATATTTATGAAAGTCCGCTTTGAACAAGCCTCAAGTAATCCTCAGTAGTTACGGTATTTCAATAATTATTACAACTGTTCATTTCAAGGATTGGCACACGCCCATAAATTTCGAAGTATAGTACAGTCAATTAATTCGACTATACATAGATGGTACATGTGGAGGCGCAATGGCCCAGTGGTTAGGGCAGCGGACTGGCGGTCGTAGGATCGCGGTTTCGATTCCCAGACCGGGCGTTGTGAGTGTTTGTTGAGCGAAAACACCTAAAGCTCCACGAGGCTCCAGCAGGGGATGGTGGCGAACCCTGCTGTACTCTTTCACCACAACTTTCTCTCACTCTTACTTCCTGTTTCTGTTGTGCCTGTAATTCAAAGGGCCAGCCTTGTCACACTGTGTTACGCTGAATAACTCCGAGAACTACGTTAAGGGTACACGTGTCTGTGGAGTGCTCAGCCACTTGCACGCTAATTTCACGAGCAGGCTGTTCCGTTGATCGGATCAACTGGAACCCTCGACGTCATAAGCGACGGAGTGCCAACAACAGATGGTACATATATTTTCGTCCCCGGAAGTGTGAGACGCGAAGCCAAATACAGCAAGTTTTGAACTCAGAACTTTAAGGAAACATTAAGTGCTGGAAGGCATTGAATCCGTGAGCTTACTATATTTCTGCCACTCACCAACCACTTTTTATCTATTTCAATATTTATGAAAAATTAACCTTACAAATTGCAGTGAAAGACAAAAGTAAAAGTGTTTGTCCTGAGCAACACACTTTAAAATCATAAAACATTAATTTGTTTCTACTGCACTTTCGACCAGTATTTAATCTATAACTATAGCGATGTATATAATAACCAGTTAGTTAGTCAGTCATTTTTTGCTACTGCCTAATTCTTATGAACGGCCTCTGTCCAAAAAGCCTGCGAGTAAAATCACTAAGTTAAATTACAAAACATAAAATCCATTATATTGAATTATGAATTGAGCAAGATTTTGTTCACTTCGAAAAACGTAATCGAGGATGCTTGGTTGGAAATAAAAACTGTAAATCTAAATATATAGAAAAATAATAGGATACAGATAAGTAAATTGCCTGCACAACCATTTACACATACACAAGTTCGCATACATAATAGATGAACATTCTATGCAATTATTGCGCATGTGTATATAATACTATGTTTTCTACAGTGTGTATATATCGTGAACACTTTTCTATGTATGTAAATGTAGTTATAAGCGAACAGAATTGTGAGGGTGTATGTGCATGTGCGTGTGTGTGTGTGTGTGTGTGTGTGTGTGTGTGTACGTGTGTGTATGTGTGTGTATGTGTGTGTGCATCTGTATGCATTTTTGCGTTTGTGTGTGCGTTTGTGTGTGTGTACGTGTGTTATATATGTGTGCGTACGTGTGTTATATGTGCGTGTGTGTGTGTGTGTGTGTGAAATTCCCTGTGCCTCTTTGTGACTCTTTGTTTCTCATTCCCTCTCTTTCATAATAAATAATATATAGAAGCACACATACACATACGCACACACACATTAATACACAAAGTCACACACGACCGTGAGTGAGTATATGACTTTCTGTATGTATGTGTGCATTATAGTAAGGTAGGAACGTAGGAACGTAGGAGGATAGATAGATAGATAGATAGATAGATAGATAGATAGATAGATAGATAGATATATAGATAGATAGATAGATAGATAGATAGATAGATGTGTGACTGTATATGCCTGCGTGTGAATTTAATCGACAATGCTTCCTTCATACCTTTATATGTATCTAAAACATTTTTTAGTTGGGTCCATCTTTAAATTTTAACTTTAGGTAATGAAAATATCGATGATGATGGTGACGACGACGAACGATGATGATGATGATGATGATGATGACGATGATGATGACGATGATGATGGTGATGTCATAATATAGTGATGATGATGATGATGATGGTGGTGGTGATGATGATGATGATGGAAGAGCAGGAAGATAATGACAGCAGCGGTGTTGGCGGCGACGGCGGCAAGGGTGGCGGCAAGGGTGGCGGCAGTGGTGGAGGTGGGGGTGGGGTGGGGTGGGGGTGAAGGTGGTGGTGAAGGTGGTTGTTTTAGTTTGGTAGTGGTGGTCATCGTCATCGTGGTCATGCTGCTGATGTCGGTGGCGGCGGCGGTGGTGGTGGTGGTGGCACTGGTGGTGGTGCTGGTGTTGGTGATGATGGTGGTAATAGCGGTGGTAGTAACGGTGGTGGTGGTGGTGGTGGTGGTGGTGATGGCTTTAGGATGACGAGGTGGAAGAGAAGGGTGATATCTTCACAGGTCTTTATTTAATCGCTTTAAATTCAATGATGGATATATATTTGTTTATCTAATTGATTCCTTCTTCAATTTAGCCCAATTTGAGATCACTTTGACAAATTAAACTTTAACGAAAAAAAAAACCGCTAAATCATTTTAGATAATTATATGAATAAATATATTGTTTTATGTTTATTATACCTTACTTTTATTGCATTTATACACACGTAAATACACACGTGCGCACGCATTCATACTCACGCATACTCTCACAGACACATGAACACGCGCATAACAAATTATTCAAAATAATATAAATATAAATTTATATATTTACACACGTATATATGTACGTATATTGCATCGAACAAAACATATAATACGTACAATCTAGTTATGAGTGTGTTTAAGCGCGTGGTGTAAATATAAACGTATATATATATATATATATATATATATATATATATATATATATATATATACGTATATTAAACATATATACATTTCTGCATGTATGTGTATATATACGTGTATATATGCATGTGTGTGTGTGCGCGTGTGTGTGTTTCTGTATGTGAGTATGTATGTCTATATATATATATATATATATATATATATATATATATATATATATATATATATATATATATATATATATATATATATATATATATTCATATTCATATATATATATATATATATATACGCGTATATTAAGCATATATACATATATCAATACATATAATATGCATACACACACACTACACCCGCACATACAAACACACACACACATATATAATCCTGGTTACTTTCAGCTAAATTTGAGATCAATTTGAAGAATTGCAAAATATATAAAGAAGAAATAATACAAAAAAAGAAAAGTATCATTGATTATTTTTTTTATTAAGATATTATATTTACAAATTTTATTTTATTTCAATATCTTGTCCTTTCTCGCTCTCTCTCTCTCTCTCTCTCTCTCTCTCTCTCTCTCTCTCTCTCTCTCTCTCCCTCTCTCTCCCTCTCTCCCTTCATCTCTCCTTGCCTCCTCTTTTTCATTCTCTCTCTATCTCTCTCCGAACACTTTCCCCAAAATTCTTGCGGTATTGTTCAACAATGATAGAAGAAGAAATTAATATTAATATGAGCCTTTGTTAGAAAACCCTAATGAATAGTGAATTAATGTTTAATTTCTATCGCAAGCTTTTTTTTATTTTATAAATTCACAAGCACAATGGATGTATGGTTTTATTTGACGATTCACTGAGATCGTGGGTTCCTATTCAGCCTCAGGCAATGCACTGAGATACTTGAGCTCAAACACTTAACTCTCATTCTCTCATTGTTTATCATGCAGATGGTTTCTCAGAAATATTAAATCGTTTAAACAATGCTTTCTCTTTGCAGCAACAAGTACAATCTCTTTGTATATTTACACAACGATTTCCTAGCTAATACCTTGGCTAGTTATATACCCACAAATAAAAGTGAATAAAAATAATATACCCAGAATTGTCTTACATACATTCTGGGAATGTCAAGAAAAAATATTAACAATCAAGCATTCGTTTTCTTGTTGTTGTTATTGTTGTTTTTTCTGTTGTGTTTTATTTCATCATACTGAGCTTAAATCTCCTGGAGCCAACTCTGCCTTCCTTCCAGAGTCGATAAAATAAAGTACCAGTCAAGTACTGTTGTCGACATCATCAACTGTACTTCTCAATTTAGGGCCTTGCGTATATATAAAAAAATAAATATTATTCATTATTGTTATTGCTTTTAAGACAGTGAATAGAAGAATTAGTCGAGCATCGACATTATGGTATTTAGTTATGCCTTTCTGTGTTAATATCCGTCGGGGTAGACTTAACGTTTTATCGTTTCAATTACATGTCAAGTACAGGATGAATTAAAATGACATCCTCAACCATTCCGAGTGTGTGATCCGGTACAGAAACGTTATTATAGGCTTTGTGCGTGATCAAATATAGCCATGTCAAGATTAATTTCTCCCTCATTATAGTGTATATAGGCAGAACAAACTATTCGGAGTAATATCTGTTCAATCTAGATCGTATGACAATGCTCAACATAAGACCAAAGTCTCTAATCGTTTTGATCTGTGTTGCTGTTTGATTCTGGATCTAATTCAGATTATGTATGATGCCTGTTGTTCTACAGATTATCCAATATTATAGTCATCGTACACAGATATCCACTTCTATATAGGATATCTTCTTCAACTATCTAAGATTTCGATAATCAACTTTTGGACGATGAAATCTGCTTACTACGTATATTCTGGTGTTTGTTAAATATTCTGGAAGGTCGCACGGATTTCAATGTTATTACATTAAAAGTAGATCCTAATGAATAGATAATGAAAGACATAATGTACGCCTTTAGTTTTTCTTTCATTTCGCTCATTAAGACAAATTTCAAATTAAAGATCAATTTTTTTTTACACAATTTTCTTCTTTTTGTATTTAAATTCCCTTACTGATAAAAGGTCATGTCGCTATCAGAACTAACGCTCATATAATCAAAATTACTTTGCCTCAACAGGGTGTTATTCCGTCATATATTCGCGTGCACACACACGTACACACATACACACACATACACACACATACGTGTATGTATGCATATATATATATTTAATAATGATAAAAATAATAATAATAATAATAATAATAATAATAATAATAATAATAATAATAATAATAATAATAATAATAATAACAATAATAATAATAAAAGCGAATTTTCTTCTGTCCATCCGGGACACTTGATTCTCGGTCTACATTTGCTCTATATAGACATATTATTCCTTTTTGGAATCAGGATGATCCCGAGATTGAAAATCTGCCATTCATTTGCCTGTTGAATATCCAGCATTGGGGCCTGATTTAAAAGTATTCCGGTTGCTATTTACAGCAGGTACAGCTTGGTTGATTCACGCATTTGTCAGATGACGTCGGAGATCAAGGAGAAATATAAATGACATTCGCTTCGCTAATTTTACGTTAAGATAAGAACTTTGGGGAAAATTGACCGAGAGTTGGAATTCAACTTGGGTCTAGAACAATAGAACGATTGCATTGCAAAACTAATTTTCATCCATACTTCGAGGTTTTAGTGGTTATAATGTCTCAGGCAAAAGATCGCAAAATAGATTCTTCAAGCCGTGCCAGCCGGCAGAAAACCAAGGGTTAAAATACGAACGAGAAGGTTGAATAATATTCAGTTTCAGTTAATTGCGCCGAGGTATCCTGTACAAGTGTTTAAAGACAGTTACAACCCTATTGAGGAGGTATCTCAGGACTCTATTCCCATCAATCTCTCAGGAATAATGGCAGGCGAAAATGTGTGTATATAGCAAGAGAGAGAGAGAGAGAAATATATTTCAAAGAGGTTCGTTATGCACGCACGTGCGCGCGCGAGGGTGTGTATGTTTGCGTGTGTTTGTGTGGGTGTTTATGTGACCATGTATGTATTCATAAGAGGGGTGTATGAAAAGTTTTGAGCCTTCAACGCCTTCGAGCCTTGAACTTTTGTACCATTATCAGAAGTCTTGTACCATATTTTGCTTTTTTGAAGCTGAAGACTTTTCATACATGCACATGCATGTACATATATGCACGTACATAGAATATATATCCTAAAAGAAATTATAATTTCAAAATACAAAGTTACTACTTTACTTACAATTGGAAAAATTTCTCGATAGTACTATCTTTTATTGATGCACCGATTCCAACGTTTTTCCAGGTTTTGGAACGTCGTCGGAAGAGTGTTTTCTGGGATAATATACTTTCTTAGAGCGAATTTTCTTAGAACACGTCCAGCACCTCAAATCGGCGAGGAATCAGGGTAGATTTCAGTTTTAGCAACAGAAAAATCGGATACTGCCAATTCCAAAGTATAGAGAGACTGAGATACGAAGGTAATTTCGTGTTTTATCAAAAGGTTACGGTGAACACATGACCAGAAGATCTTCCGTGGTGCAGCATCTAGATTTTGTTTATCCGCGCATCGGGCCATTTTTCTTTCCATTGCCTCTCTCAAATATTTTACGATGTCCTGCTAAATCTCAGGCATCATAGTTGTCGTCTAGTATAGAGAAACAACAGGGTAACACCGTTAGTAGGAGAGGTTGGGAAGGTGAAAGGGGAGAGTGAAGTCTAGTATCGGAACAAAACAGGGGACACTATGCTAAGGTAAGAGAAGTTATGAGAAGTTATTATAAGCCAGAGCTCTAATGAACAAAGAAGGAGAAAATGAACCAGTAAAAGAAAGTAACAATTAAGAAATGAAAACGAAAAAATAAAAAAACTGAGGCAGCGTGAAAGGATTAGATTTTAATATATTACATGAACTGTTAGGATATCCATGAACAATCTTTGTTAGTCGACTAAATACATGAATCAAATTCATGATGAATCAAATTCACAATCGTTATTCCAGTCAAAACAAGCGATCAACACTTCTTTCGGATGAGAAGAACTCTAATATGCCTGAAAAGTTACCATAGTGCTGGAGAAATTTTGTCTCCTGTTGATACATTTTTTAATATTATAGGTCAATTAGAGATGATTTATCGAAAGGAATGCTGCAGATTAGAAGATTTTTGAACGGTGTATATGCTTTAAGTATGATATACAAATAGTTTAATGTAACACGTCTGTTTAACAGGAGGGCGGTCGCAACGACATTAATGCAAAACTGATACTTTTTCATTCACTCTAGTATGTGGAGAACAATGACTAACTGAGATGTTTTAACTTGGCTGTTATTATACTGAAAGCCAAGGTCCAAAACACACACATGCATGCACACACACACACACGCACAGCTTGGCAATACCTATTTCTGTGTAGTGGTTGCTTAGCACGCTGTCGTGAAATTTCGACATACTTTAGGATACATCTGTATATATCTATATTTAAATAGATGTATATAGAGGTGGCTGTGTGGTAAGAAGCTTGCTTACCAACCACATGGTTCCGGGTTCAGTCTCACTGCGTGGCACCTTGGGCAAGTGTCTTCTACTATAGCCACGGGCCTACTAAATTCCTGTGAGTGGATTTGGTAGACGGAAACTGAAGGAAGCCCGTCGTATATATATATATATATATATATATATATATATATATATATATGTATGTATTATTTATGTATGTATGTATGTATATCCATATCCAGACCTTTATCAACAAATGTCTTCCATCTGAAATGGTTCGACAGAGTGCCAAACACCGATATCTAGAAAAGGGCCAACCAGGAGCCCATACATGTTCAGATTAGACGAAGGAAATGGAGATGGATCGAACACACACTGCGAAAAGAACCCTCAAGCACTTGACTGGAACCCGCAATGGAAAAGGAAGCGAGGACGCTCGAAGCAGATATGGAAGTGGAGCATTTTGGACGAGCTCAGGACCACCGGCCTGACATGGGAAGCAGCCAAGAAACACACCAATCACCACAAAAAGTGGAAAATAACTGTTGAGGCTCTATGCTCCACAAGGAGCAGAAAGGATTAAGAAGAATGTATGTATATAACTGTGTGTCAGTGTTTTCCATGGTAGTTTGACAACCGATGTTGGTGTGTTTACGTCCCCGCAATGTGGCAGTTCGGTAAAAGAGGCCGATAGAATAAGTACTAGGCATACAAAGAATAAGTCCTGGGATTGGTTTGTTCGACTAAAGGCGGTGCTCCAGCATGGCCACAGTCAAATGACTGAAACAAGTAAAAAGAAAGAAAAAAGGAATAAAATCAGTGTGCATATGAGTGGTTTTGTGGGTGCTGGAACGAATTGATTATATTTCAATTAATTTCAGTGAGAAAAATTGATTTATAAAAGGAGTAGATCGTAAGAAGAGCTCGGTCATGAAACGAATTAAACTCCTACTGCGAGATATCACTGTGTGTGTGTGTGAGTGTATGTGTGTGTGTGCGCGTGTGTGTGTATGTATGTATAAGTATATAAATGTTTATTCAAATATGCGTATATAACGGATATGTGTTTATATAGGCATATACATATATCTATATGTATATATGTGTGCGTGTGTGGATTTCTGTGTGCTTGTGTGTTTGCGTGTGTATGCGGCTACACACACGCAGACAGACAGACAGACACACACACACACACACACACACAGACAGTCATGTATATACATGTCATATAATTACGTATGCGTGCATATATATATATGTGTGTATGTGTGCGTATGTATATGTATGTATGTATGCATGTATGTATGCATGCATGTATGTATGTATGCATGTATGTATGCATGTATGTATGTATGTGTTTATGTATGTATGTATGTATGTATGTATGTATGTATACAGAAGGTGACAGGAATGCAGATGATTTCATACATTACTGAATGTCATGAACGTTATGAAGATGGATGAAATTATAGATTGTTGTCATGGCAATGTGTTACGTCAACGACCTGCAAGTGTTGAGTTTCAAAATTTAGAGATTTACTCAATAAGCTGATCTCTAGATATGATATGTGAAACAAAATATTTACGTATTCGTAACAATACCGAAAGATGTGGTCGAGTTCGAGGACCTTAAGATAGACTCGCAATCACACGGTCTGAGTTTCGATCCCACTGTACTACAATCTGGACATATATTTTCTACTGAATCTTCGGATTAACTAATCATGAAACTGAGAAAATTGTTTATAATAGTTGTTTGTAATTGCTTTTGTTTTGCTTTTTTCAGATACCAGCGATTATTTGCATCGACCCTCTCGTTAGTATTTTCGTCTCGTATTTTATACAATCAGCTGGTTTAAAATGGAGTATATTTTCTTAATTTTATTGTTTGTGTTGTAAGCTACGAAAGTCATACGTTCTCTCGATTGCTTGTAAGTCACATCACCTCATGGTCCCAGAAGACAAATTGGAAAAGGCGTTGCACCGGAAGAGTGCAAGAGAGTTGCGCTGGAACGGACATTCTCATTCTGGGAATGAAATTTTTTAGAGGAAAGATTAAGTGGGGATCCGTTTCATGAATTAACTGCGAGCTTACCAATCTCTGAAGTCTTACGAAGGATATGGGGCACAGTCCTTTCCTCTAGACGAATCCAATATGAGTGTGTGGGTGTTTGTGTGTGAGGGCGCGCGCGTGCATGTGTGTGTTTGCATCTGGATGTGTGAGTATGGTTGCGTACGGATATAATTATAACAACATCTAATGTATATACATGTATATGTGTGTATGTATCCGTATATATATTCTTTTATTTTTTTACTTGTTTCCTTCATTTGACAGCAGCCATCCAGGAGCACCGCCTTGAAGGGTATTTTTTAATCGAACAATCGACCCAAGGACTTATTTTATAAGCCTAATACTTATTCAGTTGGTCAGGCGACGATTGGGGTCAAACACAGACACAAAGACACGTGCACTAAGATATATACGCGTGTGTGTGTGTGTGTGTCTGTGTGTGTGTGTGTGTGTGTGTTCACGACAGCTTCCTTTCAGTTTCCGTCTACCAAATCCACTCACAAGGATTTGGTCGGCCCGAGGATATAGTGGAAGACATTTACCCAAGGTGTCTCACTGTGGGACTGAACCCGAAACCGTGTGGTTGGGAAGCAAGCTTCTTACCACGCAACCACACTTGTGCCTATATCTATGTATCTGTCTATTTTTTCTCTCTTTCTCTCTCTCTTTTTCTACATGTATATATATATATATATATATATATGTGTGTGTGTGTGTGTGTGTGTGTGTGTGTGTGTGTGTGTGTGTGTGTGTGTGTGTGTGTGTATATATATATATATATATATACATACATATATATATATATATGTATATATATATATATATATATATATATATATATATATATATATATATTTATTTATATATATATATATATATATACATGCGTATAAGAAGGGATGACCACTAGGTGGACATCCAATAAGCTAGAAAGAGGTCATCAACGACCCAACCACAAAAGAAAAACAATGATCTCCAGAAAAAATTCAGCAAAATACCAGAGCTTAGAGAGAGAGGGAGAGAGAGAGAGAGAGAGAGAGAGAGAGAGAGGGAGAGAGAGAGAGAGAGAGAGCGAGAGAGAGAGAGAGAGCGAGAGAGAAAGTCGAGTCTCAAGTATTTTGGAACTTGAACAGAATGTGAAATAATTCTTTTTAGGGAGATCCAACTCGAAGCAAATAAAGCTATAAGTAATAGTAAGTAAAAATCTTTTGAATAGAAAAAGTCGAAGGCTGCCCGTGATACACACACACACGTTTATACATTTTCCCTCTTTTATTAGTTCTAACTTAACGTTGGGCACCCCCAACTGATGTTGCTACACCTTCATTAACCCTACTTTAATAGTTAGCATTTGATGAATAAGGGAGTTTGATGCTGTTGCTTTCATTCCACTTTCCTGCCTTGAAGTTTGCTTATCTGAGCTCTTGACTGTAGACGCAATTTGAGTTTTGAAGATATCTATCTATATGTATGTATGTATGTATGTATGTATGCATGTATGTATGTATGTATGTTCTGTTCGTGCACAGGACTTGAAAGTTTCCTAGCGTTGTCTTTTGTAACTCTTTTGTTGGTTTTGAGATTGGTCTACTGAATCACTAGCTTACTCTATTTACTAATCCCAGATATGGGAAAAATAAAAATTTCACTTCAGTATGATTTGAACTCAGAACTCAGAGATCAGGATTAAATACAGCATGAATTTCGACGCTCTCATGACTGCTGTTTATACACTTGCACGCACGCTCACACACACATGCACACACACATACATGTATATATATGTACATACATAAATATATATGCATATATATATGCTTTTATCATATATAAATATGCATACGTTATATATACGTTAATTACATTATATTATACATGCACATGTATTCATACATGTATTCATATATGTATGCATAGTAGAAGACACTTGCCGAAGGAGCCACGCAAGGGGACTGAACCTGAAACCATGTAGCTGGGAAGCAAGCTACTTACCACCCAGTCACTCCTGTACCTATATATATGTAAGTTTATATATATATATATATATATATATATATATATATATATATGATTTCTGCATTCAGATTCATGTATATGTCTAAATGTCTACGTTTACATATATATATATATATATATATATATATATATATATATATATATATATATATATATATATATATATATATATATATATATATATATATATATATGCACATATGCGTAGGGAGGTGCAAATATATATTCTTTTCTCACATTTAATTCTTCATTAATGTTACTGCATATATACTGATCGACGGCCATTATACATATACTCATATATGTTCACATAAACACACACATGACGAACATATATATGCTTATATATGCATGTGCGCCAATGTATAAATATTTATATATATATATATGTATGTATGTATGTATGTATGTATGTATGTATGTATGCATGTGTAAATGTATTTGTGTGTATTTATTGCATACAACTAGAATTTCTCACTTACACATACATTCGCCTTTACTCCCAGTTGTGATATTTTCACACGCATGCGCATTCATAACTACACACTCACAGACGCTCACACATGCAGGCACGCACACTCGCACACACCAGACTCATATACATACATAGAATATCCAGACACAAACGCTAATACAAGCGAAATGTCTTTCAGCAGACTGCAAGAAAGTGGTGTGTTAATAGAGCATGGTCATTAAACTGTTATGGACATCTGAATGTCCATTCTCGGCGGAATCTCCTGTCGTCTTTTAACGGTCAGTTGTCAAGAGCCTCGAATCCTATGGAGACATTTCGGCTCTAAAAATGTCACTAGAACGCCTGACCTCTCAGACAGGCCACGCTGATTAGGGTCCTCACGTTTGTTGGACAAATCACATTGCTTCCTTCCAAGTGCTAACAATGTGTGCAAATGAGCGCATTTTTTATACAACTATTTATCTCTCTCTCTATCTATTTATCTCTCTCTCTCTATCTATTTATCTATATATATATATTTATATGCATGTACACACACAGTCACACAAAGCACGGTAATAGGTATGTTTGTTGTGTGCGTATATTTATATGCATTTCAAAAATATGCGCCTGCAAATAATTATATAGTATATCGGTAATTAAATACGTAAGCTGATGCTCTCAAAGCTGAATGCACGTGTTACGTGTGTATATATATATGCATATACATACATTTATATATGCATATACATATATATATATATATATGCATGTACATATATACACATACATATATATGTGTGTGTATATATATATGTATGTATACACATGCATATATGCATGTATACATATATATATATATATATAAATATATATATATATATATATATATATATATATATATATATATATATATATATATATATATATATATATATACAAATACAAACGCATATACTTACATCCCAACAGGAAGATATATATATATATATATATATATATATATATGCATATAAACCTAGATGCGTATATTCGTACATATGTGTATGTATGCATATATATAATATATATATATATATATATATATGTATATGCATACATACACAAATATATACTACATATATGCGTTTATGTATATTAATATACCTCACTCTCTCTCTCTCTCTCTCTCTCTCTCTCTCTTCCTCTCTAACTTTCTTTCTCTCCCTTTCGCTCTTTCTCTATCTCTCACTCTCTCTCTCTGTATATATATATATATGTATATGTATATATATATATATATATATATATATATATACATATATATATACATGCAGAAATATGTACATATATACATATATATATATATATATATATATATATATATATATATATATATATATATATATATATATATATATATATGTGTGTGTGTGTGTGTGTGTGTGTACGTATACATTTATGTATGTATGTATGTATGTATGTATGTATGTAATCGTAAACACTACATGCAGATATATAAATGTACGTATATATGTCCACATGTACATATGTTTGTGTGTAAATGTGCGTTTGTAATACATACACATGAGCAGCCAATCAAAATGCTACGATATCCACGCATAAAACATTGATCCTAACTATTATAAAGCACCCATCCGTTTAGCGGAAGATAACTGCGTAATAATGTAATAGGGGTAGTGTGAAGGTTAGCTGGAATAATAAAGGGTGGAAGGTTAGTTGGGTTAAAAAACACACACACACACAAAGAAAATAGTAATTCAGCCAGCACAAATATAAACAAAAATGGACAGCGAGTGAATATAAAACATGGCGACATTTGTCCGGTAAATTCTTGCTCACTGATAATCAAATAATAGCCAGTCGAGAGAAATCCCCTCTCCACGACCGCAACTGAGACCTCACGAATAACTAAGTAGTTCTCCACCAACACCACAACGGCTAAATTACAACACCTCCCATCCTCTTAAGAATGCCCTACAAATATATACATCATCTAAACAGAGGGTGGCTTCTAAGTGGTCTCTCAGCCGACTAGAAATAGCAAACATTCTCTCTCTGATGGCATCTTAACTTCTTAAAGAAATATACAGTAACGCCTCGACATACGAGTTAATTTGTTTCCCGGTGATCATCCGTAAAACAAAAACTCGTAAAGCAGTGCTATAATTTCTCACAGTAATAATGTTATACATCATAATTTGTCTCCAGAAAAATATTTTACCTATAAAATTTATAATAATCGTAAATAAACGGCAATAAAGTAACAGTAGAATGTAAAGAATATTCTATGTAGAGTAAAAGGAATGTCACGATCATTTATAATAAAAAGGCATTATTATCATAATCGTTTTCTGAATCTCTTTTACTCGCACTAGACTCGCGCACAACATCACTTGCAGACGCGATCGCTGATCCACAAGCACTCGGAGACGGACTCGTAGATTTCTTTTTAAAAAACAAGTTCAAAGTTGATAGCTTAGAAGAAGCTTTCTTTCGCTCTCCATAAATTTCTCGGTAACACGCAGAAGCATTTGTTACGGTAGTAGAAACTTTTGCACTTCGTTCAAACTTTGGATCTTGATATTTATTATAAGATAAAACTCGTAAACCCGGGATCTGGTAAAGTGGGTCCACGCGAAGTGAGGTATTACTGTTGTCTGTTAAATGAAAGAAAAGTACACGTGGCGCACCCTGGTTATAGTCGTTAATACAAGGGATCTAACTATATGCTCATAACACGAGAATAATT
>NC_142934.1:99197495-99209995 GCF_046866305.1 Octopus bimaculoides | reverse complement strand
AACAACATCAACAATAAAACAATAAACGATATCAGCTCCCAGTGAAACAGTAAGATTTGAATCCGTGTGCAGTGCGGGCAATATTGGAGCCGAAATGGGGCTTATAGGGTTGGGAAAGGGTCGCAAAGTCTGATTTTACTGTCTGACCTTCATAAGTTATACAAACAGTACAGAAACAGCACAAAAGCGACTGCATCAAGAACACAGTGTAGCAAAATTTTTATTTTTTATTGTTTTATATGTTTTGGCTCTCGTTATTATGTCATATTTTCTATTTACTTCTGTCTAGAAATCAAAGGAAATGACTACTCTCCCCTTCGAACTGTGTTTTTGTGACCTGGACATCAATGTTTTGAAACTGACCTCTGTTCCATTACATTTCAGAGAGCTTCAGCGTTGTGTTACAGAAGCAGAAATATCGTTATGGCAAACATTCTGCTCAATATCAAAGATTTGCTTGTCAGTTGCATGACCTTAACCATCTGAGCATGTCCCTTAGTGGCTGACAATATATGCTTCTCTGGTGATGAGCAAGAATAGTGGGGGAGCTTCATAGACATGTGCTGAGAGGGGATTCTTTGGAGTTTGAATAAATGAAACAAAAACAAAGTTTGAAGGAAATAGCCGTTTTTCATACTTTCTAGGGGTAAGCAAATAAGAAATAACAGTTACTACCTAAGAACAAAAATCGTGTTACACAGTGTAATGTACCGTTGAGGAAGTCTCTATTTGGTCGCTCAACCGGCTAGAAATAGCAGACAAGCCGACCTTAAGTCATGCTGTAACGTCTTAGAAAAGAAGATGTTGGATAATGTAGTATTCGGTTCTCTGCATTTTAGGAAAAGAAGGGATGGTCACAACTGGAGTTTAATCATAGATTGTTTCCTCGCTAACAAAAATATCTCCACCACGAGCAACACCTCACCACAACAAGAAAAGCAATTTCGTTGGCACTCCGTCGGTTACGACGACGAGGGTTCCAGTTGATCCGATCAACCGAACAGCCTGCTCGTTAAATTAACGTGCAAGTGGCTGAGCACTCCACAGACACGTGTACCCTTAACGTAGTTCTCGGGGAGATTCAGCGTGACACAGAGTGGAACAAGTCTGGCCCTTTGAATTACATGCACAACAGAAACGGGAAGAAAGAGTGAGAGAAACTTGTGGTGAAAGAGTACAGCAGGGTTCGCCATCATCCCCTGCCGGAGCTTCGTGGAACTTAGGTGTTTTCGCTCAATAAACACTCACAACGCCCGGTCTGGGAATCGAAACCGCGATCCTAAGACCACAAGTTCGCTGCCCTAACCACTGGGCCATTGCGCCTCCACGAGAAAAGTAACTATTACATCACGAAAAGACAAAGCGTTTATGTTCTGTATTATTTTCCATAAACATGTATAATATTGTAGAAACATATCTCTGTATGTGTGCATGCGTACGTGTGTGTGCGTGTGTGTTGTACGTATATGTGTGTGCATACGGGTCTATGTGTCCGTGTGCGTGTACGTATGTGAAGCTTACTACATATAAGTTAAACTTCCAGTGTGTTTCTCGTTAATTTAGGATGCTTGCATATGTATATGTCCCTATGTATGTGTTCTCACGTACGTACTGCTTGTATGTACGAGGGGGGGGGGGGGGAACGCGCGTGTGTGTGAGTGTATGAGCATATATGTATGTTATGCAAGAGTTAGTGACAGTGTCTGAATGACAGTCCGTGAATGAAAAGTGCCCACCAATTGCTGCTCATCTCATCTCCCACATCTGTTTTGCAGTAAATATAATCTATAAGGCGTGAAATTGCTTGTAATTTACCGTCTCTTCTTATGGGGCCTCTTGCTTCCAGCTCATTCTCATCTGAAGGGCCTTGGTGACGATGATGATGATGATGATGATAAGAAGGCGGGAAAGGAGAAGAAGAAGGAAGAGAAGAATATCAAGATGATGATGATGATGATGTATATGGCTGATATTACCTAACGTCGTTTCCGTTATATATTTCATTGCCGTTAAGACACTTCTGTCTGAGTATTTTTCTGTCGCACCACCATATTTCATTTCACTTTTGAGTAGTAGTAGTAGTAGTAGTAGTAGTAGTAGTAGTAGTAGTAGTAGTAGTAGTAGTAATGGTGGTGGTGGTGGTGGTGGTGGTGGCAGAATCGTTAGCACGCCGGGTAAAATGCCTAGCAGTATTTCGTCCGTCTTTACGTTCTGAGTTCAAATTCCGCCGAGGTTGACTTTGCCTGTCATCCTTACGGGGTCGATAAAATAAATGCTAGTTGAGTATTGGGGTCAATGTAACTGACTATCCCCATCCCTCAAATTTCAGGCCTTGTTCCTATAATAGAAAGCTTCATTATTATTATTATTATTATTATTGTTGTTGTTGTTGTTGTTGTTGTTGTTGTTGTTGTTGTTATTAAGGCAGTGAACTAGCAGAAATGTTGTCCGTCTTTATACTCTGAGTTCATATTCCGCAGAGGTCGACTTAATCTTTCATTTTCTAAGGATCGATAAAATAAGAGCCAGTTCACTACTGGGGGCCAATATAATCTACTTTTCCCCCACCCCCACCCCGAAATTGCTGGCCTTGTGCCAAATTTTGAGATCATTATCATAATTTATTTATTTATATAATGGCTATATGGGTGATGGATGAAGTCAAATTACAAAAACACTGGTGGTTTACATATAATCGTATGTGAGGAAACAAGCTTGAAAACGACAGTAAAAGAGTATCAGGACACGTGGCTCAGGACTGTAGCTTCGTTAAAGAGAGTTTGTTGGCACTCCGTCGCTTACGATCCTAAGACCGCGAGTCCGCTGCCCTAACCACTGGGCCATTGCGCCTCCACCGTTAAAGAGAGTAACTGTGGCAAAACATGCCTGAAAATGTTCAGCCACACCTGCTCACCGTCCAGAATGTCTTCAGATACTTCTACCTAGTGTACGGTTACGTATCATCAGTCACAGCAGACCAAACCCTCCGCAAACCTATTGGCAACCGATGGGTCACCTAATCGATGGAACGCTTCCTTTCTTCAAGGAGCGGAAAGCAGACACTCCAGTTTGGTCAAATGAAAAATGCAGTAAGGTTCGAATATCAGACGATAGTAAATGAGTGCATTTGTCAACTCTATTCGATTTTTCAGAGTGGGAGTTTCCTTTCAATTGATTTCAGGATAATACTGGCCTCACGGCTCGTAACCACGTCCCAATTTTTATCCACCCGAAGTTCTATCCTGCAATAGATTCTAGTTATCTTAACAGGACCTTCCTGTGGTTATCAAGGACGATATAATCTGTATCATGCAATGATACAGTGTCAGGAGATGATATGGAAACTAAATCTTTCATCGCTGTGTTCACATCTCGTACGGGCCCGGCGGTCAGTACTACGTCTGTGGCGACCATAAGGTTTATACCAACCTGAAAATGTCCTCCATGTAGCCCTGCCAAGCATAAAGGGCGTTGACTGAAAATGCCATTCATTAGATCATCTGCGCCCCTGGTCTTGAGCACAATTGAGCACTGCGGTCGATGTAATCGGTTATCCCCCTCCTCCAGTTCCAGGCCTTGTACTCAGAGGCTATGTGAAGGACGAGGCTGGAGGAACTGAGGAAAGACACCTTCAAAGTCAAGTTTTCATCGACTTTATTAAGTTCCACTTGGAAAGGAAAGCGAGGGTGAAGAGAGAAGTGCTACCTCCGAGTGAATTTGTGAAAAGATGGGAGACAGTGGCAAAAATGGTTTGAGTGAAAGGCCCTACTATAGATACATTTCTTTTATTAGCCACACAGGGCTCAACGAAGATGGGACAAATACAATGTAGAGCTTTTCTTTTTGGGAGGGGGAAGGAAGGAAAAAAAAAAAAAAAAAAAAAAAAAAAGAAATTGGTGGTGTCGATCAAAAGGGATCGTAGGAAGGGAAAAAGGGGCAGTTCGATCAAAAGGGATCGAAAAAAAAGAAAAGGAAAGGCCGATCAATAGGGATCGTGTATCACACAGTAATGTTCTCGTGTAAAAAGAGGGGAGGACAGTTTAGGTTTAGCCGTGGAAGGAAAAGCCCACGGAAAAGACCACGGTAACCTTGGTCAATATTCTCATTGAAGAAACTATAACAGTAAGTGACTCTCTTTTGCCTTTTTGTTTTATTTTTTTTTCTTGTTCATAGGGTTATGCTCAAGATGGCTCCGTCGTTCACACGTGCCATCCTTGCTACATTCACCCATCTTTTTTTGAAGCATTCACTAGACAAGACTTCCCTTTCTACTCTCAACTTCCTCTTCAGGTGATACTTGAAGAAGTTGATGAGAGATTGCCCAGAGAGGAAAGTCTTTGTCTCTAGACCTTTCAGACGCGTCCACCATACACATTCTTTCGCCATAGCCACAAGTACGATGAAAATAGCTCTTCCTTCCCGTTTAAAGGAAGGAGGCGCGACAATATTCACGATAGACTCGGCTGATAGACCGACTCGTCCCACACGCGATAGCAGTTGTTCGACGTAAGCCCACAGCTCGGAAATGGTGGGACACTGTACGAGTGCGTGCAGAACGGTTTCGTCGCTCTGCCGGCATCTCGGACAGGTCGGCCCCGTGTTTCTCGAGCCATGCCTGTAGAGCTTATCCCGAACGGGTAGTGCTTCTCGATAGCACTGCCAGGCCAGGGATCTCTGGAAGTTGTCCATAGGTCCCGGCCCGAAGGTCGTCTTAAACAGGCGGGTCAGGTATTCCTCGTCGACGCCCAGGTTCGCCCCGAGATCGTCGTCGTACCTTCCCTCCACTAATCCACTATAGAATGCGTTAGTTGTGATGCAGTCGCTCAAGGTTGACCCGGGTTGTTGGAGTTGCCGAAGAGCAGCGCGACACTCGCGGTGCCATTCGCCCTTCCTCGGCCTCTTCTTGATCCATGACTGCAGTTCGGTCATGGAGACGAGCTGCGGGAAAGCGCGCCGCACAAACGGTGACCACACCTGTTCACCGCTGTCTACGTAGAGCCGGAGATGTCGCAGTCTCAGCGCGTGTCTGCGCATCATCAACCACGGCATGCCCAGTCCTCCTTTTAACGGGTGTTGGCAGCAAACGGATCGCCTAACCATCGGAACGCTTCCTTTCCACAAGAAGCGGAAGAGGATGCGCTCCAGTTTGGTGATGGTAGGGTCGGGACAAGGAACGACGGTCAGGCGGTAGTAGATGACGGACGCGATGTACGTGTTCGCCACCTCCGCCCGACCTTTCAGGGAAAGCTTCCTCTCGGCCCATTGCCGGGCTAGAGTGGCCACCCTTCTCGTTATCTCGTCCCAGTTCTTCTCCGTTTGGAGGTCTGGACCAAACCAGACCCCGAGCATCTCAACCGGACCGTCAGTCCAACGTCCCACGACGGAGGCGCTACTTGACGGCATGGGGTTGCTTCTCCAGGTGCCGAGCCGCAAGCCCACTGACTTATCCCGGTTGATTTTCGCTCCCGTTACCGCTTCGTAGTCTCTCAGTGTCTCGCCGACAAGCTCGATGTGCTTTTGGCTAGACACTATGACGGTGACGTCGTCCGCGTATGCCGACACGCTCGTCCCGCATCCCAACTCTCGCGGGATGCCCCTCAGCGTCGCCAGCTTCCGCAGTAGTGGCTCGAGAGTCAACACGTACAGAAGCGACGAGAGGGGGCATCCCTGACGGACCGAACGTGCAATGTCGAAGGGTCTTGATAGATGCCCATTGACGCGAACTACCGAACGGATGCCTCTGTACAAGGCAGCCATCCAGCCGCGGAAAATGGGACCGAAGCCGGCTGCTATGAGGACAGCCTCCAAGTATTGATGGTCTACCCTATCGAAAGCTTTCGATTGATCTAAATTGATCAGGGCCCCACCCATGCCAGGTTCCTTAACTACCCTCTCTATGACGTAGCGCATCAGATGGAGGTTGTCATGGATGCTCCTGCCCGGCACCGCGCACGTTTGCGCCTTGCCGATCAGTTTCTCGATGACAAGCGCCAACCGCTTGGCTAACACCTTGGCCAAAATTTTCAAGTCTGCATTGAGCAGAGTGATGGGCCTAAAGTTATCTATGACGTCCCCCTTGTTTGGATCTTTCTTCAGCAGCGTTACGGCTCCTCGACTCACAAAACCGGGAATGCTCCCGTTTTGCTGCCAGTTGCAGTACACCGCCACCAAGACGTCTCCAAACAAGTCTGGCTTACAGTTGTAAAGCTCGTAGGGCAGACCATCCAAACCCGGAGATTTGTCCCTCGAGCATCCCGCCATCGCGTCCCTCACTTCCGCCGCCGTGATGGCACCTTCGCAGCACTCCGCCTCTCTTGCCGAGAGTCGTGGCAGGCTGTGCAGGTAGGCACTGAAGTCCACCCTGCGTTCTCGCTCGCCATTCGTCCCAAACAGTCGAGTAAAGTGCCGCTGAAAGGCCTCACACATTTTGCTTGGCTCGAGCAGTTCGCGCCCCTGTTCGTCCACCAGAGACCGAATGGTGGCTTTGTTGCCCTGTTGCGCCTCCGCCACCCGGGCCTCTCGTGCGGCTCCAACACCTTCGTTTCTTAGAGCACGCATCCTAGCCCTGACAACGCACCCTTCGTGTTTGGCGTTGAAGTGTTGGTCAAGGGCCAACCTCGCCGCCAAAACGTCGGATGCGATGCCACTTCTAATTGCCTCTTCTAGCTTCTTAACTAGTTCACCCTCTACTCTGTTTCTGTCTATGGCTAGTGCTTTGCTATACCTAACCGCTTCTGCTTTTATTGCTCTCTTGAGGGCAAACCACCATTTGTTATTGATGATGGCTCCTGTCAAAGCCCTCTTTACTAACGTGCTAATCCGGTCTCTGAAAACTGGTCTCGACGGGAAAGACGCGTTTAGTTTCCAGTAACCGGAGCCCTGCCTATGTGTCTTATCTAAGTCTAGCGTACACGTCACAAGTTTGTGATCCGTGTAGCTGACTATGTGAAATTGTGGACACCCTATGCTATCTCTATCTACTCTCCTACACAGTATTCTATCTAGATACGATCTCGACGACCCGATGCGGTTTGTCCATGTCCACATAGATAGATAGATAGATAGATAGATAGATAGATACATTTCTTTTATTAGCCACACAGGGCTCAACGAAGATGGGACATAGATAGATAGATAGATAGATAGATAGATAGATAGATAGATAGATAGATAGATAGATAGATGGATAGGTAAATACGTGTATATATGCATCTTTGTGCATACGTATCTATGTATGTGTAACCAAACCAGCCTATATATGCGTATGTGCGTGTGTGTGTGTGTGTGTGTGTGTGTGTGTGTGTGTGTGTGTGTGTGTGTGTGTGTGTGCGTGCGTGTAGAAAGAGGAGGGAGAGAGACAGAATCAGAAAATTAGAGAGTGACAGTGACACACAGACAGGGGAACAGACAAACAAATAGACAGACAGACACACAGACACAGAGATAGATAGATAGATAGATAGATAGATAGATAGATAGATAGATAGATAGATAGATAGATAGATAGATAGCAGCAATAATATGTGTAAATGTATGTACATACATCTGTACATTCAGACATAACCATTCTGTACAATGCATCCACAGCGAAGCAGTCAGAGGAGTGAGTAAATAACAAAATTATCGGCTGTACAGAACATGAGGCGGACACACAGGCACATGAAGAGAAAAACATAGAACCATTAAGATAGTGAAGCAATCAGGAAGGTAAAGAGATAGATAATGTGCAGATAACGGTGATTGATAGTTTGACAGACAGGGCAGATATACAGACAGTCATACAGACACACAGACTGACTGACAAATAGATAGATAGATAGATAGATAGGTTTCTTTATTAGCCACACAGGGCTCAACACAGAGGGGACAAAATACAAATGTAGAGTTTTTCTTTTCGAGGGGGTCGAAAACAAAGCAGAAAAAAAAACAAAAGTGGGGACAACGATGAAAAAAAAACAAAAAAAAACAAAAAAAAAAAAAAAAAAACATCGCAAAACGTTTGGGGTATTTACAAAAAATACGAAAAATACAAAAAATTCCCAATAAATGGGGAGGTTATCCGTGGAAAGAAAAACCTACGAAAAGACCACGGTAACCTCGGTCTTTAGCGTCACAGTTTGTTAAATAAAATTTCTCTGTTTACAAAATTTTAAAACGTTTTATAGAATCATGGTCAAGGTGGCTTCGTCATTTATACGTGCCATTCTTGCTACATGTATCCATCTTTTTTCGAAACATTTGCTAGACAACACTTGCCTCTCTACTCTCACCTTCCTTTTCAAGTGATACTTGAAAAAGTTGATGAGAGATTGACCAGAGAGGAAAGTATATGTCTCTAATCCTTTCAGACGCGTCCACCAGATGCATTCTTTGGCCATAGCCACAAGTACGATAAATACAGCTCTTCCTTCCCGTTTAAAGGAAGGAGGCGTGACGATATTGACGATAGACTCGGTTGATAAACCGACTCGTCCCACACGCGACAGCAGTCGTTCGACATAAGCCCACAGCCCCGAAATGGTTGGACACCGCACGAGTGCGTGCAGAACGGTTTCATCGCTCTGACCGCATCTCGGGCAGGTCGGCCCCACCTTTCGCGAGCCGTGTCTATAGAGCTTATCCCGAACGGGTAGCGCCTCTCGGTAACACTGCCAGGCCAGGGATCTCTGGAAGTTGTCCATAGGTCCCGGCCCGAAAGTCGTCCTGAACAGGCGGGTCAGGTATTCCTCGTCGACGCCCAGGTTCGCCCCGAGATCGTCGTCGTACCTGCCCTCCACTAATCCCCTATAGAATGACTTCGTTGTGATGCAGCCGCTCAAGGTCGACCCGGGACGGCAAAGTTGTTGCAGAGCAACGCGACACTCACGGTGCCATTCGCCATTCCTCGGCCTCTTTTTGATCCACGACTGCAGCTCGGTCATGGAGACGAGCTGCGGGAAAGCGTGTCGCACAAACGGCGACCACACCTGCTCACCGTCGTCTACGTAGAGCCGGAGATGTCGCAGTCTCAGCGCATGTCTGCGCATCATCAACCACGGCATGCCCAGCCCTCCTTTCAGCGGGTGTTGGCAACAAACGGATCGCCTCACCATCGGAACGCTTCCTTTCCACAAAAAGCGGAAGAGGATGCGCTCCATTTCGGTGATGGCGCGATCGGGACAAGGCACGACGGTCAGGCGGTATTCGATGACGGACGCGATGTACGCGTTCGCCACCTCCGCCCGACCTTTTAGGGACAGCTTCCTCTCGGACCATTGCCGGCAGAGAGTGGCCACCCTACTCGTTATCTCGTCCCAGTTCTTCTCCGTTTGCAGGTCCGGACCGAACCAGACTCCGAGCAACTTGACCGGACCGTCCGTCCAGCGTCCCACTACTGAGGCGCTGCCGGACGGTATGGGCTTGCTTCTCCAGGTGCCGAGCAGCAAACCCACCGACTTATCCCGGTTAATAATCGCTCCCGTCACCGCTTCGTAGTCTTTCAGCGTCTCGCCGACAAGCTCGATGTGCTCGTGGCTAGACGCTATGACGGTGACGTCGTCCGCGTATGCCGACACGCTCGTCCCGCACCCCAGTTCTCGCGGGATGCCCCTCAGCGTCGCCAGCTTCCGCAGTAGTGGCTCGAGAGTCAATACGTACAGGAGCGGCGACAGGGGGCATCCCTGACGAACCGAACGTGCAATGTCGAAGGGTCCCGATAGACGTCCATTGACGCGAACAACCGAACGGATGCCTGTGTACAAGGCAGCCATCCAGCCGCGGAAAACGGGACCGAAGCCGGCCGCTTCGAGGACGGCCTCCAAGTATCGATGGTCTACCCTATCGAAAGCTTTCGATTGATCCAAATTGATCAGGGCCCCACCCATGCCAGGTTCCTTAACTACCCTCTCTATGATGTAGCGCATCAGATGGAGGTTGTCATGGATGCTCCGGCCCGGGACGGCGCACGTCTGCTCCGTGCCGACCAGTTTCTCGATGACAAGCGCCAACCGCTTGGCTAACACCTTGGCCAAAATTTTCATGTCTGCATTGAGCAGAGTGATGGGCCTAAAGTTATCTATGGCGTCCCCCTTGTTTGGATCTTTCTTCAGCAGCGTTACCGCTCCTCGGCTCACAAAACCGGGAATGCTCCCGTTCTGCTGCCAGTTGCAGTACACGACCGCCAAGACTTCTCCAAACAAGTCTGGCATACAGTTGTAAAGCTCGTAGGGCAGACCATCCAAACCCGGAGATTTGTCCGTCGAGCAACCCGCCATCGCGTCCCTCACCTCCTCCGCCGTGATGACCCCTTCGCAGCACTCCGCCTCTCTTGCCGAGAGTCGTGGCAAGCTGTGCAGGTAGGCACTAAAGTCCACCCTGCCTTCTCGCTCGCCACTCCTCCCGAACAGTCGGGCAAAATGCCGCTGAAACGCCTCGCACATCTTGCTCGGCTCGAGCAATTCGCGCCCCTGTTCGTCTACCAGAGACCGGATGGTGGCTCTGTTACCCCGCTGCGCCTCCGCCACTCGGGCCTCTCGTGCGGCTCCAACACCTTCATTCCTCAGAGCACGCATCCTTGCCCTGACAGCACACCCTTCGTGTTTAGCATTGAAGTGTTGGTCGAGGGCCAACCTCGCCGCTAAAACGTCGGATGCGATGCCACTTCGCAATGCCTCTTCTAACTTTATCACTAGCTCCCCCTCTTCTCTGTTCCCCTCTACAGCTAGTGCCCTGCTATACCTTATTGCTTCCGCCCTCACTGCTCTCTTGAGGGCAAACCACCATTTGTTGTTGACGATGGCTCCCGTCAAAGCCCTCTTTACTAACGTGCTAATCCGGTCTCTGAAAACCTGTCTCGACGGGAAAGACGCGTTTAGTTTCCAGTAACCGGGACCCTGCCTATGTGCCTTATCTATGTCTAGCGTACACGTCACAAGTTTCTGATCCGTGTAGCTGACTATGTGGAACTGTGGACATCCTAAACTATCTCTATCTCTTGTCCTACACACTATCCTATCTAGATACGATCTCGACGACCCAATGCGGTTGCTCCAAGTCCACGTTGGCACATTTGGGTGGTCGAGTCGGTACCTGTCAGACAACTGGAAGCGTCTGAGCAGGTCTATGAGGCCTTTGCATCCCCTTCTACTTTTGTCACTCCCCACGTAGTCTAGATGCGTGTCCAAGGTAGCATTCCAATCCCCCACTAAAAGTAAGGGACGAGACGTTCCCAGGAATACTTCTAGACGTCGAAAGAAGTCTGACCGACCTGTTAAAGGAGGCACATAAACTGCCAGCAACCGAAAAGCGCCTCCATCGCTGCCGTCCACATCTAGGACAACCAGTCTACCCTCCGGGTCCGTAAATATCGTCTTTACTTGGAGATCCAGACTCTTGCGAAAAAGAACCGCCGTGCCACTACCGCCCATCCTCGGCAGACAGGGAGAAAAATAAATGTTAAACTGTCCGCCAAACATGGACTTTAGGGCCCGCGGTTCATGGAGTCTGGTCTCACTAATGGCTATGATATCCAAATTGTGTGACTTGATGTCATTTAAGAGGTACCCTTGTTTCCAAGGGGACCCTAAGCCACGCACATTCACACAACCAATCTTCACCATGATTCTATTTATACGTGTGCTTTAAAGCACAAAACAAAAGAACAGAGTGTTACTTGCCGTTAGAAAGTTTTGTTTCCTCCTTGGATTTTTCACCAAGGAGGCTATTGTACAATTTCTTGCACAAATATTTCTGGAATCCCCCTACCGAGTTGGGGTAGAGGGATTTTATTGTGTTGTGTAATGCTGGTGTTACATGAATAATTTTAATGTGTTTTGGCGGTGTTGTACGTGGGTGGTTGTTGGTTTTGATATCGTTATTTGTGATGTTTGTTTTAGAGTTGATGTAATTCATCAACTCTGTGTTTGTACTGTCTATTGCTGTTAGCATTGTTTTTTTTATATTACTATTGGTGTTAGTAGTATTTTCGGGAGATGTGAATCTCCCTGCTTTGTTTGTGTTTGCATTTTGTTTTGTTTTCTTCTTACTGCGCTTCCTCTTTCCTTTCGTAGCTATTTTCCACTCCTCCCCACTCTCTTCATCGGATGATGGGAGATCTGAGGAGTCAGAAAGAGGTAACGGCAAATTTTGTGCGTCTGTGTGTGTTTCTGTGAATGTTTGTGTTGCTGTTTTTATTGATGTTGGCTCCTTGTTATTTATGTGTGGTGTATGTGATATGGGGGAGGGAGAGGCAGTCTTGGAATTTTCTTTTTTTTCTTTTGTTTTTGCAGTTTCTGTTGTCTTTTCTGTTGTGGTTATTGCTGATATTTCTGTTGTTGTTTTTTGCGTTGCTGGTGGTGTTGGTAGTAAAGTTTTTCTGTTGGGGGTATTTGGTAGTTGCTTCTGTTGTTGTTGTTGTTGTTGTTGTTGTTGTTGTTGTTGTTGTTGTTGTTTTTGTTTAGCGGCCAGAGGGCAGTCCTTTTTCAGATGTGCTTCGCTGTTGCATAGGTAACAGCGAGGTCGCC
>NC_142934.1:99182495-99187495 GCF_046866305.1 Octopus bimaculoides | reverse complement strand
TGATGGGGATCTATTGTTTTTGAATTGCATCTACTGCAGTACGTGTTCAAATGACATCAATACGGATTTGAGACTAAATCCTTTATCCTTGCGTGGAAAGTATAACATGTCTACATTCCCACTGATGTTGGAGCTTTTTGTAACACGAAGTAGTTTGCGAGTTTGAACATCTATCTCATTGAGTTCTTGTAGTGTCCAGATCAGACAGCCAAATGTAGGCGTAAGGACAAGTACTGCAAATGAGTTATAAATAATATATTAGTAATATGTTAAGAGTTGTGATGACCATATCCTCTTTGCTCTCCTGAAATATTCGTTCCTGATCCTTTCCTTATTTATGGGTCCATTATATGTGACATTTTCATCTTGTCCAAGATATCTATAATTGTCACCTGACTGCATCGGTTATATTGTCGAGCCATTCATTTTTAGGTTTCCAGAGGAGGATTCAACTTTTCCACATTTTACTGTTAAAAATGCACATTTGGATTCACCAAATTTCATTGCAATGTCTGCATGAGAGTGAGTAATGAGGTACAATTGTTCTTTATGTGGTTGATATCTGGCCCGTATAGTTTCAGGTCGTCAACAAAGAAAAGACAAGAGATCCTTCTGATCCGTTTCTATGGCCTTTACGTTTTGTGAGCAGATATGATAGATTTTACTCGGATTTAAAATGTGACATAGTTTTTGTTATCTACATTTCAAAGATGGAGCCTTGTATTTTTGTTAGAAACCAGATATTTCTTTAGAAGGAGAGTTTAACTGATTAAATACAGAAAAGAACCATACATACATACATACGTACGTACATACATACATACATACATACATACATACATACATACATACATACATACGTATATATTTTTTCTCTTTATTTTAACTTTTTTTTTATTCAAGGGTTTAGTCGTACAAATCGATTGCAGTACTTGCTCGAGAACTTCGTGCATCGTCGCTTTTAGCCGAATCGCTAAGTTACTGGGACGAAAAGCCAACGCTAGTCGTCAAGCAATAGGAACTGGCACACAAACATAAAAATACACACACACACACACACACACACACACATACACACAGATACACACACACACACACACACACACACACACACACACATGCATACTCACACACGCAAACACTCAAACAGACACACACATCAGCACACGTATACTTATGCATACACTTACATATGTTTGCGTGTTTGTGTATGTTTATACTGCATTGTACGTATGTATGTATGTATGTATGTATGTATGTATGTATGTGAGTAATTGTATATCTATGTGTAATTCCCGAGCAGTCATGTTGTTTAATAAAAGCTAGACTGAACCTGCCAGCAGTGACATTATGTTGTTATTTT
This sequence comes from Octopus bimaculoides, assembly GCF_046866305.1. Taxonomy (NCBI): domain Eukaryota; kingdom Metazoa; phylum Mollusca; class Cephalopoda; order Octopoda; family Octopodidae; genus Octopus; species Octopus bimaculoides. The sequence goes on along the minus strand of NC_142934.1, from coordinate 99,186,132 downwards.
AATTACTGTCTATATTAATAATTAATTTAGCGTTTGTAGCGATCGATTGTTTATCTTAACGACATTTACTCGAAAATATAGCAAAATTGAATCAAGTCCTCCTGGTAACACTTTCATCACCTTCTTCCACTTCTGTTTTTATACTCCACATCCATGCTTTTAATTTTGTACTCTTTTCTCTTGTTATTCATTTTTTTTTCATTTATATTTCTTTGTATGTTTGACTATGTATACTTTACCTATTTACGTATGGATGGACGTGTGTGAATATGTGCATGTATGTGTGTATGTGTGTGAGAAAGAGAGAGCGTGTGGTGTGCACGTGCGCGTGTGGGTGTGCATGGAGGCATGTGGCTTAGTGGTTAGGGTGATCGACTTATAATCGTAAGACTGTGGTTTCGATTCCTGGACCGGACGACGCGTTGTGTTCTTGAGCAAATCCTTTCATTTCACGTTAGTCTAATCCAGTGCTCCGAAAGTCTTTTCTTTCGCTTGCGATACACTTATATTCTTTTCAAAATTCGGCGACACACCTGAACAAAAGATATAACGAAAAGTATGGAGAAAAATTATATTCAGGTTACACTGCGGCACACCAAGCATCGTCTCGTGGCACACCAGGTGTGCCGCGGTATACTTGTTGCAGAGCACTAGAGTCTAGTCCACTCGACAGGCAAAGATGAGTAATCCTGAGACGGACCTGCGTCCCGTCAAGGGGAGAAATAAATGCGTCACAGAAACGGGAAAGCGGCCTTACCAGTCTATATATCTCATAATTTCAGAAAAACGGTGTCCTCCCAGCCTTTCTCAAACCGCCTTGAGTACGCTCAGAAGATTTGGAGATCGACTTAGCGAGAAAATGAAAATCGGAAGATACCTTGTACTACTACATTGCGAACTTTATAGATGACATTACTGCCGCAAAAACAGAGCCAAAAGTTCTCTTAACCCGATAGGACGAGCTATTCCAACGATGTCAACTCAATATCAAATCAAAAACAGGTCGTACTCTACCTAAAATAATAGTTTCAAGTCTTAAGGCGGTGCGCTGTCTTTACGTTCTGAGTTCAAATTCTGCCGAGGTCGATAAATTAAGAAATCGATCTGTATTTTTTTGATCGTGAGCTCAACACCCCAAACACAAGGCAGCATTTTGAAATTAGAAGAGAGTAAATATCTACAATGGAGGAGCTGGCTATTAAGGAGCCGTAATCATATCTACGTAGTTTTAATTACATAGACACCGAGAGGTATAACGAGATAGTGATCAAGTTGAAACAAGAACCAATGACTATTAAAAATTGCCATTTGGCAAGAAGTTTAAGGTATGGTGATAACATGACTCAGGTTCATGTGACCGTTCCAAGTACATGAGAGTGCGATGAGGAAAATGAAGAGAATGTGAAAATGTACAAGATCCAACGAAAGTGCGTCTTGTGGCATCCTGCACCGGAATTGGGCTGACTTGTCCAAGCTACCTTTAAGATCGTTTGAAGGGGAATTTAAAATAGCCAAGATATGGTTCTGTCAATAGTACTGACAGGGAGAAATAGGATTTGAGAAAGACAATAAGATAACAGAATCCAATCTGCAAATTAAAGAGGCGGTCGAAAATGTCGAGAACACTGGGAATTGGTTTGTTGTTGTTGGCACTTCGTCGCTTACGACGTCGAGGGTTCCAGTTGATCCGATCAACGGAACAGCCTGCTCGTGAAATTAACGTGCAAGTGGCTGAGCAATCCACAGACACGTGTACCCTTAACGTAGTTGTCGGGGAGATTCAGCGTGACAAGGCTAACCCTTTGAATTACAGGCACAACAGAAAACAGAAAGTAAGAGTGAGAGAAAGTTGTGGTGAAAGAGTACAGCAGGGTTTGCCACCATCCCCTGCCGGAGCCTCATGGAGCTTTTAGGTGTTTTCGCTCAATAAACACTCACAACGCCCGGTCTGGGAATCGAAACCGCGATCCTATGACCGCGAGTCCGCTGTCCTAACCATTGGGCCATTGCGCCTCCACCGGGAATTGGTTTAAGATGTATACATAATTAATAACTATTGCTGAATAATAAGGGTACGGGAAATATTGTAGCTTGAGAAGTTCTCTAGATTGAAGACGTGGAGTGAGCGGTAAATGCTGTAGGGTTAGAAATTCAGAGTACATGAACAACACATGAGGAAAGGAGTCTTTCATGTGGCTTGTTGTAATGACTATAGCCAGCCAGATTACAATTCATAAGATGAGCTTAACCAACCACCCCAACTAATCTTAACCGTTAGGAATGAAGAGAAATATATTCTTTTCTACTCTAGGCACAAGGCTCGAAATTTTGGGGGAGGGGGCCAGTCGATTAGATCGACCCCAGTACGCTACTGGTACCTAATTTATCGACCCCGAAAGGATAAAAGGCAAAGTCGACCTCGATGGAATTTGAACTCAGAACTTAGATCAGACGAAATACCGCTAAGCATTTCGCCCGGCGTGCTAACGTTTCTTATTTCTTTATTGCCCACAAGGGGCTAAAGATAGAGGGGACAAACAAGGACAGACAAAGGGATTAAGTTGACTACATCGACCCCAGTGCGTAACTGGTACTTAATTTATCGACCCCGAAAGGATGAAAGGCAAAATCGGCCTCGGCGGAATTTGAACTCAGAACGTAGCGAGGGACGAAATACCCCTAAGTATTTCGCCCGGCGTGCTAACGCTTCTGCCAGCTCGCCGCTTTCACGAAGAGATAATATCATCATCAATGAGGCGGCTACGCTCGCCACCGCATATTCTAATAATATGTAAATAATGTGACAGAATTTTCCTAGCTGTATAACCAAATTTTGAAATTTTTACTAGAGCACTTAAATAAAAATGCATCATCATAAATTAGAATGAACATATTGCTATCAAAATTAGAATCAACCTCAAGCTGTATATTTTGTTTTGTTTTGGTACGTAAGAAAAATGAGAAAGAGCAAAGCAGGTGTTTTACCAAGAGGAGAGCAAGACCTAGTTTTTGTTTAATAGTGTTATTCTCAAGACGTTGCGTGAATTTAGTAGAAGTGCATGGTACTAAGCCATGATATATTAACAGAGCAGCAATTGTTTGCGTGGCAGAAGTAATAATAATAGGTAATATGGAACAGACATATGAAAGGAAGTACTTAAGATCTGAGGGGCTCATCGAATCGACTGAAGCACTGAAGTATTTCGTGGAGGGATGAGTGTCGTAAATTTGTACAGATCTCCATTGATATCCATGATATCAACGTCTGACATCATGGATATGACAAAAGTATTTGAAGCACCAACATTGAACGCAAAAAATAAATCATATCGCTGAATGAATGGATTATGAGGAGCTAAAATGCATGCTGGGATATTGGCCAAAAGAACCTTTACACTCTCTCGTAATATTAACGCTGTGTCGTAGCGCTGTAGAGAGCGTTACTGTGGAAAAGTGCCAAAATCTTTGTGATGTCTGGTTGATAATTATTGAAAAGAATGTTTCTAAGCTTAAGTTATATGTAATTTACTAAATATATATTATCGACCAGACAACTCAATGTATGTGCTTTACTTGTTCGTCGGTTCACTATGGTACAACCTTCTGGGAAGGTCTCATTCATAGCACTAGGTGTTAA